>NC_091936.1:16221821-16491821 GCF_041260155.1 Ptychodera flava
CTTTTTTGTCACCTTTCCCTAGATCTCATGGTCCATCACTCATAAAGGAAGGAAGTTGGCATCGTATAGCGGGCCGTGCATGCCGATGGCTCAATTGTATAAAACTTAATTTAGCTGCGTCTGATGACTCACCTCTGGTATGGTAATATTGTATACAAATTCACTCGTGTTGTTCACTACAGCGCCGTTTACTAAAATAAATGAAAAATCGAAAACGTGGAACATGAAATTACGATAAAAATAAACCGAATATATCGACTCAAACAGGAAAATCTGCTTCTTCTGTGAATTGCAAACCGAACGCATCGGCCGCCTCTTCAGCA
This sequence comes from Ptychodera flava, assembly GCF_041260155.1. NCBI lineage: Eukaryota > Metazoa > Hemichordata > Enteropneusta > Ptychoderidae > Ptychodera > Ptychodera flava. The sequence continues at coordinate 16,222,145 of NC_091936.1, forward strand.
GCTAGCCCCCAATAATAACGATTGTAGAGTCCATCGCGTTATTACCAATTGCAACCCACACTGTAAAAATAGCGGACGCTAGACGCGTCTTTACGCGTTCAAAATGTACGTGTCGGTGTTCAAATTTGAACGGCTAGTGTTCATATTGTTAGCACTACTGTTCATATTATTAACAATGATGTTCTAAACCTGAACACTATGTGTTAACAACCATCTCCTTCAAGTGTTCAAAAACTCAGTATCACAGAAATGTTACAATACTGTGAAACAATTAACAGTCTTTTGTGTTTTTTACTTTACAATGGCTATATTCAATTTACTACTGCCTCGCTGTCCGGCAAACGTACACGGATTTTGGTGTGACGAATTTCCCACTAAGTGAAAAATATTTCCGGTCTACAATTGCTGAAAGCATGTTTTTTCTAAAAAAGAAAGTATACAAAATAATTTTACACGTTTATTACTTGTTGAAATTTTGAAAATTTGAAAATAAAATCAGAAAACCACCATGAACGTTTTAATTTTAACATCGGCGTGCAAGAGGCGTTCTATTTCTAAACACTTGGTGTTCAAGTTTGGTGCTTTTTCCTATCCCATGATGCATCAAAACGGAAGTTGCGACATTTTTCTTGTAAGCGCACCCTGAAGTCGTGATCGTGCGGAAACATGACCAGAAAGGGTAAGTTTGCTCTCCAAAATAGTAAAAGGTATTATATTTTGAAGCATCTGTATTAATATCCTTCGAAATTAATCGTATTGTACTTTGAAATAGCTTAACTACGTGAAGAAACCTTTTTTCTTTCAGTGGCTGGTATACCAACAACAAGCTGTGATACGCGATGGTACTTTTGGCCATGGCCTATCGATCGATCTCACTCGGGTCAAGGGTCATCGTAACACCAACTTAAGCCATAACCCTTGACCTGAGCGCGATCGATACGCCTTGCATAGTACCGCAGCGTAATCACAGATGATGTCTTTTAGTAGAGACAATCGCATGTAAAAAATCAGTGAAATATCGTAGAGTATACAATGTATTGTTTCAGCATATGAGAGTTTGGCTTTTTTATTTTAATCAATTGATGACAAGAAGAAACCAATGTTTTGTAACAGTATTGAAAAGAGGCACTGTATATGAAAGTCTCCCCCTTTCCTTAACCTAATCAGTCTCTTGTCTTTCATTTAAAGTCTCATCTCGCCATATTACCTATTGTTGCATTATTTTCAGGATGTAAAAAGTTGGATTTAACTGGAAATCGAAGAGTTGTTACAGAAGCTGGTGCACATGGTACAGATAATGAAGAAGATGAGTGTACAGGTAGCTGTCTGGAAACAAGCTTGAGAACCTCAGTTCATCTCTAATGTAGATTTAAACTTCCAGGGGTCAGTAACTGAATTTTGATAAGTTTCTGTATTTTTTTTCTGAATTAATCTAAGCTTTGGTAGCATGCTATAATCAACTACATGTTGCCGGAGAATAAGCTTTCACAGACGTGTAGTCTCCTTTATCAGATGCAAGGGTGGAATGAAAAATTAAAGCTGAAAGCGACGGAAAATTCAGAGTAAAAATGTCCACTCTTAATTACTGAATTTTCTGAAATTTTCACCCTGAATTTTCTGTCACTTTCTACTTCAATTTTTCATTCCCCCTTGCATCTGATAAAGGAGACTTCACGTCTTTGGAAGCTTATGCCCTTATAAAATTTAGTTGATCATAGCATGCTACCAAACCTTAGAGAATTTTGTATTGTACCTTAACACGTCTCTTGTTCTTAGCAACTGGTTTTTAGCTTTGCCGTCAGCTAAATAGGTGGATGTGTAGCATTGTCCTCAAATTTGTACATCCCAAGGTTTTTTCTTTAAAATAGCATGTACAAATCCTTGAATATTTGGATTACAGGTCCCCAGGGATTACCCTAATCACATATGTTCAAATTATGATGAACTATGCGAATTTATATTTTTGAGGCTAATTTTGCTATTTTTGGCGAAAATCTTCTTCTCTTTTACTGACGTCTTCAATATTTGGTAAACATGTCCCTAAGAATGACCCTAGTCAAATTTGTGCTAGTTGTGATGAAATATTCAATTTTTTATATTTCATGGCAATTTTCGTCATTTTTGGTCAAAAGTTCTTTAAAAATCTTTTTCAAACCTGCTAATTGAACAGCTTTATATTTAGGACATAGATCTCTACTGATAGCCTTTTTCAGATTGTTCAAATTATGCAGAAATTTGAAACTTTGTATTTTTAAGACATTAAAGACATATCAGACATTTTAAGATATGAGGGATTACCAGAAGGTGATATTCACATTATGATGCAATCTACATTTTTTATTTTAAGGGTGATTTTTATCACTTTAGGTAAAAACATTTGTATAAAAAATTAATAGCAAGGTACACCAGAATCTTAAAGGTCTTAACGAATATGTTTTTAATTTCTGAGAAGTAGATTTTTGAAATGTCACCGATTTATGTCATTGTTTATTTAAAGATATTACAAACAAACAAAGCTTTTTGTTCATGAAGGACTTTGTTGGACAAGGAAATAGGTTTTACCCTAACAAGGACCAACTTTCCCCACTTTCTGCATGTTGTGCCTTACTGTGACACTTTGACAACTTTACATGTTGTGTTTACTTTAATGTGGAGAACTATGTATCATAGGCACTAGAGAAGCCTTGACTAACTTTCTTTTTCTTCAATTCAATTCTTGTCTATACAAGAGGAAATGTCTTTAAGAAACCATCTTACAACAATGAAGTGTGCATTCCATACATACACGTGTTTTCAACACAGTAAGTAAGCCAAATTTTGAGCTTTTTCAGTTGATTTTTTGTACATTTTAAACAAGTATGAACCTTAAAACGTAATCCCCAATATTTCAGAAAAACCTGTTATGTCATTACTTTGTTCATATTTTTTAAAACGATCTACATTTTTATGGTGATTTTTAATGCTCATGTTTTTGATAGGAGGGTGTTAGCACCTTTGGTATTTTCCTCTGACAAACTTTACATACAAATTGGCAAATGTTTATTTGCCTTACAGTAATTGTATTTTACTCTAGAAATGCTTTGTGTATTTTTAGAATAAAATAATTTTATTGAATATCAGTGGTCTGTAATGTTATTCCAAGGCTTGAACACCCCCTGAACGCCCAAAATTAAAGGTGTTCAACAAGCGCGCATCATGTGTTCTAGCCTTTAACACACTTATCGTTGAACGGCGTCCATGCGTTCAAAAAGTGTTACAGCCCTTTGAACGCGTAAATGCGTTCAATTTTTTGAACACATTTCATGTGCAACGTGTGTTAAGATATGGAACACCATGGTGTTCAATATAATATCTGATGAACACGTAGCGTTCAAAATCTGCACACTTGTGTTCAAAATTGAACGTTGGTTGAACACGTAGTGTTAAATTTCTGAACGTCTGGACGCGTTCAAAAAGTGTTACAAAAAGGCGTTTAATCGGTGTTCTATCCTTTAACACTTAACTTTACAGTGCAGGCAGCTCGGTGACGATTCACTGTTACGATCCACCAGATACAAGGAACTGAAACTTACAAATTATAAACGGATGTTTGAACTGAAGTCACCTCATAGTATCCGTTTATTTACATGTATTAAGTTATTGGCGTAGCATTTCCTGAATTGTGAATTACGCACCATTTACTTCCCGCGAGGGTTTGTCAAAGTGAAAGAGTGTTATTTCCTCCTAAAAAGGATTTGACATATTTCTGGAGCAGGTGGTATGTTTTCTATTTGTCTCTGTTACGGACTTGTTTCTCTTCACTCTCTGATTTTGTAAATATTTTTTTCAAAAGCATCATGCCTTAAATTATTTAAAATCTTCCACGGCATATTTTTCCATGTTTTAATATCAACAAGATCACCTGTCATCCCAACAACGCCCACTGTTTAATTAAAGAGAGTTGAAAACAAGGAAAATGCTGTCTTCAGTGTCTTTGAAATCCTTGAAGACTACACAGTTGAGGACCAAGGAAGATATCCAATCTGAAATAACAATTTCAGGGCGAACAGAGACATTGAAAATCTATAGCACGAAGGAGCTTTGTTAGACAGCATTATTTTAACATAACATAAACTTTTTAAAAAGCAACGTTATATCCTTCAGAAATAGCGTTTGTTGGTAAGTGAGGAGCCTTTTTTCTGTGTCCAATAAACGCAAATTTCAAACAACTGTTAAGTATAGGTAATTGTACGGGTTCGAGTAAGTTTACAATTCTAAACCTCAGGGCTTTAGCTGGCATGTTGTAAATCGCGGCCGAGTGCGGTTTACAACAGGAAACCGTTTACAGCAGGAAACCGTGCCTAACGCTTTACAATCCCCACAACCTGTGACAAAAATTGATGTAAATGTTGAAGAGTACCATTCTCAGTGCTGCTCGTCAGATACCACTACGTTAAATACCTGGTACACAAGTTCATCAGGCCATATTTTCATTCAAAATCAACACGGTGATAAGTTGTCATTGAAATATAATTTCGCTAGTTCATTAAAAGTTGTCATGTGTACAATCTGCCAGATGTTTGATTTTCGTTTGTATGTAGATAAGTAGATCTTTACGCGTGCATTGATATGGAAAGTAGTAAACCTTACGTCTGTATTCATATGATAATGAAGTCTATTCATTAAACTGTAAGGTTTACTAATTTAAATATCAATGAATCGTAATGGTTTACTTATTTGCATAAGAACAATTGGTGTTTCGATAATAAACGTACGGTGAGAACAATGTGTCATATGACCATGAGTGGTATAATATACTATATCGACATCGTGACAAAATGGCGGTCATTTTCAAAAATATGTCTAAGCTTCATCTTTTATTACTAACTCACGGTGTTTGAAGGTGTTTTTCTTACGTTACCATGCACAAAGCAAATAACCTTCTGGATGGATGACGTCACTAAGTTTTTGAATGATTCTCAACTTTACGAGAAATATGAGTGTTTACTCGCAAAACGTATATTGCACTGCAGTGTTTAATTTGCGTAGACCCTAATGCAAATCAATGAATGGCCACAAATACAGAACATCGACTTCCTGTAATCTCGGGAGATTTGTTGAGAGACAACGGAAGGACTGGCTTTCAACTTGGTAGGACTGGAATAACCGGGTACACGTACGTTTTTCTTCGGACGTAGAGTAAATTATCAGTCTTTTCACGTGTTTCAGTTTGAGCTACCCTGTGCTTATCAAAGACAAAATTTCAGGAAATATGTCAGAGCGTCTTTTATCGACGTGGTGATTTTGTGCATTATTCGTTCGAACAAGCTTGCAACTAGACATCCGTCTCTACAGATCAGATCGGAAAAACAAAATTTAATGCTTAAACTGAGACAGCAGAAGAAATAACTCACATCCCACACGAAGCAAAATTACCAAACTTGAACTCAATGCTAAAATCGCGATGATTCTGCCCTTCCAAATTGGCAACTTTAATACACAATAAATGCACAGAGTTACATTTTGCACCTGTAGTGTAGCAAAGCCTAGCGATGTGTCAGGAATTAAGTGTCACATCGCCATCAAAGATTGGGATGAAGGATGTGCGCACGTGAGGGCGAATGTGTTGCTAAGTTCAATCCCTGGGAAAAAGAGTTGCTCCTTCAGCTCCTTTAAGGTTTTTATTTTAAACAATGTAACAGAAAGAAAGCAGCAATGGTCATCCCGGTATATTTCAAAAATGAAACTATCTGCGCAAGGTACGCGCAAATATTGAGATAGTGTTTTGTTTTTTAGCAGTTGCCTTTTCCATTGTCAAAAACAGGAAAGTTTTTCACCGTATCAGTCCAAACAATGTAATGGGCCCTTGTTGTATCTGATATGCCATCACAAACAGTATGTAATAGATAGGAAAGACTTCTTTCCCCTCCTCTACTTTTTATGATGCCATAAGACTGAAGTGCATGAATAATATGAAACCGACCATTAATAATTAGCAATGGCAACACCGGTCAAGGTCGCTTATGATCTAAAGCAGAACTATACAAGCACAGTCCCTCCACTGTGATACAAGTTACACAAAGTTTCCGCAAAGAATAGCATTCATATTTGACCGTCGTACTTTCTCAGCCTGTCACTTTTGCATTAGAAGATTACTGTCGTAGGTTCCTTGCGTCCACGAGTTTTGTGATGATTTGAAGTCTGAATTTTTGAAAGGTTCTAGCAACGCAGTGGACTGCACACCATATAGACATCATTGTTTCCTGTGATATTTGACTGGCTAAATACAAGCGTGAGTTAGCAACAGACTTTCCAAATGAGGTTATTCGAAATAATGCAGTACTCACCAAACTGTTCAAACAGAAGCAAAGTAAAAACGACGACAAACACCAACATTTTAGAAATATGGTAGATCTTTGCACCTCGTACATTAGCTATCCAGCTTTACCTGTGGTACGTAGATGATAGGTGTAAAAATATACAAGCAGGAAATGATTTCGGGACGATTTTTACGGTTTAATTATTCGTTAATTTCTGACGAGCACTTCCCCGGTTGTGGGTGCTACATTAGATATTTGTGATGAGTATGTTTTCAAACAACGTATAATGCTTCAGAGATAAACGCACACGGAAAGATTTGGTTTGTGGCACTTGTTTTGTGAACATGTGACCAAACTGAGCCATCAATCAACAGAGCAGTCTCTCTCTCTCTCTCTCTCTCTCTCTCTCTCTCTCTCTCTCTCTCTCTCTCTCTCTGCCGCGCGCGCGCTCACGCACTTAGACTTTGGCGTTCTCCTGTGTCCGGAATTGTGTTAGGAGGTCATGAGAAATCGATTATTATTCTATACTGTCTATAACCCGGTCTCAGAAGACGTTTTTGAGATATATAATCGCAAAAATGACGATAATAAAAACTCATTGTAATGATAAAATTCGTCCTGCGGACCAAATTATTCTTGCCTCGTGAAGATACGAACAGGAGATACTCCAACTTTTACAGTAAGCAAGTGGGTTATAATGATATCGCTGTCATCATCATCATCATCATCATCATTATCATCATCATCATCGTTGTCGTCGTCGTCATCATTATCATCGTCTCGCCACCGTCGTCGTCATCATCATCATCAAGAGCAACAACAATAACATCATTGTCGTCATCATCATCTTCATCATCACAATTATTATCACTCTTCCACCACTACAATCAAGATCATCAAATCATCACCATTGTCATTCTCATCATTCATGTCATTATCATTACACCATTATCACAATCATCATCATCATCATCATCATCATCACAATGTCATCATCGTCACCATTATCATTACATTATTACACCATGATATAATTATAATTAAACCATCACAACCACTGTCATCCTCACTAACACATCACTATCATCATCGTTATCATCACTGTTGTCATAATGATGATAATAATCATCATCACTCTTATGCTCATTGTTTCTATCCTCATCATTATCAACATCATCATACTATCAACTTTATGTGATAATAATAATCTTGATCTTTGTTTCTGGAAAAGTTAACCCACAGAAACCTAAGGTAGTATGCGCCTTGAAAGTGAAAGACAAACTTTTGCTCAAACTTTCCTTAATGAATATTTCAACCATTCTTTTTCTAAATCAAGAATAAAAATTGGGGATCACCATGCAAATTTTGGCACTAGAGAAACAAATTACCCAAGATTTACCAATATTTGAAATTCAAAATGGCCACCATCCCTGTGCTAACTCTATGGGGAAAAATACGATTATGATTTTCGAAAAACGAAGATGGTGAAAGGTTTTTTACTCCAAGAGCTTTAAAATGAGCCCCCACAAGTGGTATATCAGAAAAGAATTGTAAAAGTTTGAGAGTCTGAATATCTGTTCCCAAGGCGCATTCTACCTTAAGCTGTGCTGAAACACAGGTCAATCAATACACCCCAGACAGACATGTTCATTATTGGCAATCCTCAGGAACCTGTTCTTTATTTATTCATCATTGAGAGATTAAAACAGATTAAAACATCCAATATATAACAATCTAGGTTAATGCTTTTTTTAAGAAATTAAATCAGAAGGAAGCTGTTTAATAAATAATTAAATTAAAACTAATAAAATGTAAAAGAAACATCTTTCATAGGCTTTAAGAGAATTGTCATTTAAGACCACATCATTGACAGTACATTTCCATTTTTTTTATTAAGTGCACTTATATGTCTCTATTCTACCATACTAACAACAGTACTTTACTGTCACTCTGCTTTCAACCAGTTACTATGGTGAAATAACCGCCATGGCAACTCTTATAAAACTATTCTCTTCCTACACCTTTTACAATTTTATACAAAAAACTTCTCCTGTTGTAAGATATTTTTTTCCGTACATATCATTCACATAAACCTAAATTCAAAGACTGGTTGAGTTGTGGACCCTGGAGGGCGTCTCCAGAGGCTATGGTCAGATGAGAGACCACATACCTAAATTATTTAGTGATACCGTGCAACCAGCGGCGATTTGCATATAAGGTCAATAACATCAATACAAGGGCGATATTACTCTGTACTTCATCCTGATTGCTCAGCATCAGCTGTTTTTACGAAGTCACGATTGAAACGGTCAAAACTAAGTATCATTGCTGCACTACCATGACTTTTTTACATTTTATACATTTCTAACAATGCCGTCCCTTTGAATTCTGGCAGCTGTCTGATTTTCAATCAGCACAACTTGAGTCATTCATGCTCAGGTCAATAATACTCAGCTGAGGTCAACATCCCACTCATACAACCAGTTACCTTTGCAAACGTTTCTATAAACAAGATGTACGGCCCAGTTGGCAATCCATGATTAAACGAACATAAGTCCTTGAAAGTCGCACGCCTCATTTTCAAACACCTAGAAATATCTTGGGATGCTTTTGGGTTTATTCAAATCACATTGGCGCATGGAAATGATCAAAACATTTCATAAAATATTCACATCCTCTACAGTCAAATATAACTTAATGTACAAACACAGGGAAAAATATAAAGCATCTAGTCTCGACAGTTTGACATATAGACTTCATTAAAAATACAATTTACTATCATCACTGATTACACACAAAAAATTTACATTGAAGCAAATCTAGACGTCCTTCAAGGCATATTGATTTTTACTCATTACCTCAAAAAAGGGGTAACCGTCAAAGTGGAAGGATTTTCCCATACAAATGCCGTTTTTTCCCTTTTTTAATAAAACAAGGCTGACTTTGTTTTTGTTCGACATAGTACACAGATTCATGGCAAGACAATGCGCGGAAGGTGATCACACTAATCAATCACTACATTGGAAATAAGATGAAAAGAAAAAAGCAAAACAAAACGTCTCGATGTCAATAAACAGCACAACTTTGGTATAGCATGTACATGCTATGAACTCACACAATATTCAAATATATCCATTTAATCCATCAATCTTAAGAACTTATAAAAGAGACTAGCACTTTGAACATTTTTTATCAGCAGCGTCTAAAGTCGTTAGTCTTACAGGCTCATTTTGCTCCGTCTCAAAACAAAAATCTGACTCGCTACAAAACAAAGCTTGCAAAATATAAGATATTTGATGATTGGAGAGACTACCATATCAAGGTAAGCTGACCCTGTTTGCATAACTTTTGGAAACAGAATCTCTTTAGAGAAATTACAATTACGTATGTACTGTATCTTTGGTCTACAGCTGTCCGGACAATTTTAGCTGTCTATCTTTGGTCTACAACACTGTTGCACAGGTAACTTTGTTTTAATTGTGTTGCTGGGCCCAATGTACTCATCCCTGAATCTGTACTCAAATCTGACAGGTGAGTCAAAGGCCTTGTCGACACCAATGGTTGTATCATTAACACACAAATCTCTTAAAAGACATTGGGATTGATGAGAGGCCGCTACTTTTCATCATAAATGGCACCTCACAACGTGCCTACAATTCTGCCGCTGTCAACCCTTTATTCACCATGGTGTGGCCTAAACCCACTGTTATCAATGGTGAGTAAGGACCTGCTTAAAGGGAACTTGGGATGACCAGGTTGAAATTCCTCCTAAAGTATTCAATCACTACTACGTATACAATATAGTAAAAAGCAAGAAAACCAACACTGACCAGGGATGAGCTAACTGAGGGTTCATTGTCAAGACTTACCTAGTGCGATCAGTACTGATCACAAATAAAAATTTTGGAGTTCAAAATACTTTACAATCTATTATATAAAAAAGGACAAAAAAAATTTGAGCTGGTATTTACAAGAATACGACTGTTTTTGCCTCATCATACAGGCAGATTTTCAAATTGTTGTCTGGTTTAGAAAATTAAGTACACCTCTAACAAGGTCTTTCTGCAATTTCTTAGGAATGAACATGTAATCAGCTAGTCGGAGATTTACCAAACCATAATTACTCTATTATAATGAAACATTTAACCTTCAAGTCAGGGAGGGTTCTTTGTATCAAGAATGATACAGAGTCTCCCTGTTTACATAATCTTAATATAATCAAACTTTGCTATGTGTAGTAGGGACGGTGGAATGCTCTGGTAACTGTACAGAGAAAACATTTCCCAGCTTGTGGCAGGTAGATAGACGTCCATGATATCAGGTGGGATATTTTGTGCCTATAACTGTGTCACTATAAAAATCACACTTGATAAGGAACGGGACGGGACATCACACGCAGAAATCTGCCGAAGCAATGAAATTTGAGATATGGAATGAGAAAAGATGCTGCTGGCTGAGAAATTGGACATAACAAATTTGAAAATGTAATATATTGTCACATGATAAAAGCTTTACCTATTTCTCCCTCCGTATATTACGAGTACACATCTGCATTGGGAAACAATCTAAACTTCTTTTGAAAATCAAGTGCAAAATCTTCATGATGGTTATCCAAGACTGCAGACTTTAATACCAAAATAATGTGTTTCTCACAAGAAGAAATGAAAAAATATTGGTGGGATGGAATCAAATGGTACAATAAGTTTTAAAGCAAATTGTTGTTTTTGTAACACCCCTGATTGAAAAGAAAATTATTCTACTTCTGCTTACGGATATCAAAAAATGAGGGAAAATCAAGGAATATGGACCATAATTATAGTACAAATAGTTTCTGAACATAAGGAGCCGTCTTTCCAGGTATCTTAAGCTGATCAGAGTGCAACTTTGTCTTCTTTTGGTCAGCATTTCCTGGAAAATAAAAGAAGGGTGTTCATAATAAGTCCAGTGTTTGGAATGGATGAGGGATATTAATTCAGGCCTAACTAGCAGTCTGCATGCGCTGATAGTGTTGACTGTACGCTGAGACTTCATTAGGTCCTTTGCTTCTCTTGTGAAGATTGCTCACATCCGTGTCTGCCAGCATCTCTCCCATTGTGCTCTTCCGCTTTCCTGAGTTTCCAGTTTCCTTGCCCTTGTTGCTATAGTAACCGTTCCCCCCGGCAGAGTACGCATCGTACCCGCTGGGGTAGGTGTTCATCGTGGAGCCGGCCTGCATGCCGTCACAACCGCTGCTTGCATATCTGTTGTAGTGCTGGTTTTCATAGTCCATGTTGCGGTGAGAGAAATTCATAAAGCTTCCCGAGTACGGGTTGGCGGTGTTGTCGCCGTAGTGCAACGAGGGATTGGCCGCGGTGTTGGACGTCGGGTAGCGGCTAGTACTGTCTGACCACCCATTCATGGTGTTATGATTCATGGAGTTGTGGAGGTTACCGTTTCCAACCATACCCTGGTCCACTCCATTCACTCTTCCGTTGAAAGAATACTACAACAAAAAAAACCAGTTTGCATTTGTCACAGGTGTACTGTTGTTACTGCAATAATAATCATCATCAAACATAATGGAAATATGCCTGCATGAGGTTTCTTTACGGAGCTTACGCAATTTTGATTATAATATTGTCTATTTATTGCAACAGCCAATCAATATTTAGTATGTACACATGAAGATTATTCCTGGCAACATTCAAGAAAACATGACTTATTATTCAAAAGAAGAACAAAGGCTTGTGAAGCGAGAATTTACTCACAAGTGGTATAAAATATCAGAGAGTGTCCCTCAAGAACTTTTTTATTCATATTGAGTATATAGATTAATATTCACGTTTAACTACTCAAAGAAAAGAAACATATTTTTGTTAAGACAATTGTGACGTGAAATCTTTGGCATTTTCTATTAAAGGAGATTGCTTTTTATTTCCAAAATGACATTTCCTACCTGTGACATGGACGGTGGGTAATGTCCAAATCTGAACGAACTTCCGTCATGTGCTGTCGGTGGGTATTGGCCACTCACTCCATGGTTATAACCACTGGGATAGTGGAACATTCCAGATCTGGGGGAGAAACGGCATGAGAGTGATAATTTGTAAGTTTTACAAGGTCAAAATTTGGTTTTAATGGGAGCTTGACAAACCATTCAAGTATTCATTTCAGAGAAACTCATATGTTCTGCAGACCTTTGAAGATTCTCTGTGTAGAATATATATCAAACACAAAGATTTGTTAATTGTTAAACAAGATGTTTCATGTAGTGAGATTCACAAGATGGGCGGTGGGCTTGTAATGTTTGATGTCAGTGTAAAAAGTGGCACACTAAATATGAAATAGACAATCTTCATCAGACTCTGAATAACATCTATCATAAGATGGCAATGCACTGACACGGAAAGAAATGAAAGAAAAACGTGACACAATGAAGAAATAGTGACAATGAAACAATGATTAGCAAAGGGCTGAGGGTGATACGGTGACAATGTGTTTGGTGAAATCTCATTCCTATCCTAACAAATTCTCAAAAACTCAACTATAGCATGCATCTTTTGATATCGAGATATAAACCAAAGAGTAAATTTTAAAACTTTCTCCCAATATGTCAAAATGGAAAGTTTTTGAACGAGCATTTAGCTCCACTACAGGCAAGTCCCTGTGGCTAGAAATGTACATATAAGCAATTCAAAACTGTATTTATTTGGGAAATGGACTCCTCTATGCAATAAATGTAGGGTCTCTCTAACAAAATATGGAGTTCCTCTCAAAACTTTGGTGTATGGGACATAAAATATGCAGCTATCGCAAGCCTTGTACGAAGCTAATTATAGAACACCAATTATTTTTTTATTTCTGTTGAACGGAATTACTTACCCAGTATTGTGGTCTTCAGATGGAGTATAGAGTGAAACCATGTGCGAATTGTTCATTGCCATGTGAGATGATGAGGCTGAACGGGAATGACTCATGTTGTCATGGGGACTGTGTGTTGCCATGGAGCTTGATGATGAGGTGGCCATGGGATTGTAGGAATGTGGGCTCTGATACGAGGCGTTTGAATCTGTAATGGATGAAGTGATGAGTGAATGATACGTCACGTAAATAAAAAGCTTGATTACGGTGAGGGATGTTGCTCTAAAATGTAAACGTAACTTAAATAGCATATGGACTTACTGGCTGGTGAAGTTACGTTTGTGCATTTTCAAAATTCACTACAAATAAAACAGAATGACAAGCTTTCTTTGTTGAGATCTTACGTAATGGTATGTACATGTATACTACAAAAGTTTCGAGAGCACCTTTCCTTAAATAGCAACTTTAACTGAATTAGTAAATTATTTTCAAAGAAATGTCAATGTAACTTTACCAGTACGCAGTAAGTAATGGTCACTGTAAAAATAGCAATATATGTAGTTCAAGAAGAAGTTGTAGATTAACATCGCTACAACAGCATATGATTCATATAATGCTTACATATAATTACAATAGTTGATGGCACAGCATGTAGGGTGGTGGCAAGAATGGACAATGACAAATTAATGGGTGATGAAGTATAAAAAGCCTTACAAAGAGATGTGATTTGGGATTCAAAGTCTGTAGTCTGACATCCATATCAAATCAGCTTAAGTCATTACAAGTGGCATATTGCTGTACAATTGATGGTTGATTCTACTCTTAAACCAGTCCTTTTCAGCTGGTATTCAGTTGGATATGGGGTCATGCATTTACAGCAAAGATGCATTACCTGAACAATCATATTATAAAATCTACTCATTATATTATGATTGAAAGCAATAAAGGCTATCAGCTATATGTATCTGATTCAAAGGACGATACTCATATGTTGGGAGTAAACTGTAGATGATCTTCATGGAATTGAGAGAGGTTGAATTAATTCTTTTCGTGCATAATTGTAAAGTTATCCAAATCAGTTCAGCAATACCACTTAGTTCCTATATTTCACCAGAAATATTGGGCTGGTATATATTTAGAAATCAGAAACCATAATTAAGGTAGAATGCGCCTCGGGGAGAAATATTCAGACTGCTTAATTTTTTACAAATCTTTTCTGATCTACCACATGGGGTAGGGGTGGGGGCTCATTTCGAAGCTCTTGGGGTAAGTAAAGTTTTCACCAGCTTTATTAATTTTGTGAACATTCAAAATGTAATTTTTCCAAATAGAGGTGACACAACGATGGCGGCCATTTTGAATTTGAAGTATTGGTGAATGTTAGGTAACTTGTTTCTCTTGCACTAAATTTTGCTAAATGACCCCTGATTTTTATTCTTGATTTGGTAACTTAAAGTTTTCTTTGGGAAAGTTTGAGTAAACGTCGGAGTTAAAGTCTTTCAAATTCGAGGCACATGCTACCTTACTGTGAGATTTGATATTTACCTGTTGGTGAGGTGGGTATGGTACTTGTGTTTCTCACTGAACTATCGCCAGTAGCTGTTGGTAGTGTCAGAGGAACTGGAGGGAAGGATGGATTTGGTAAAATAATTTCTTCACTTGAGTCTAAATAGAAGTTAAAAAAAGTATTAAATGTGTGTCTTGGTCTGAAAGTCTTGGGCTTTTTTAAAACTTCGTACTTTTAGTTCCTGTTAAAAAGGATTGCAATTGTATTATCTTTCTTGCAATTTCCAATCTTCAAGTGAAATATATGAAATATTTTTGCTGCAAGATTATTTTAACAGTGTCTGGCTAAAACTTTCCATAATCACTCAATCACTCGCAATATCTTTGAATGCACTGTGCATCACCACAGAAAACAAGTTTGATGCTGAAGCCACATTTGGTTGGAATGTCATGATAAAGTAAAGCTTTTTTTGACATTTTTATTTATGCATATTCATTTGCCACTTATTGTGTACATTTTGTGAACAAAATTGAAAATGTGAGCATAATGATGAAGATGAAATAAATCTAGATGGATACTTGAGTCTTATCAAATGCTTTGCATTGATTTGAAAATTATTGTCAGTTTACATCAGCAACAAGTATACTTTACAAAATCAAATACCAGTAATATTTTTCTCCTAAACCTAATGGAGACTGTATGTAATTGAAAAATATGTATTGTAAACAAACCTAATTGTGTTTGACAGAACAACCCTACCCCTTTCCAAAATGAGTTTGGAAATATGAAAGTCTGACTGCAAAATTCTGATTTGATTTTTCTCCAGACACAATAAATTGCTGGAATGGGCTGCTAGAACCTTTAACTGTTGACAGGTTTTTATAGTTCATATACACAGGTTTTCTGATATAAGATTGGCAAGTAGTTTGTGTAAATTTGCACACAGAATCGAAATACAAAATTAATACAAAACCCCTTTCTCTGAGTGTTCTCAGTTGTTTGCTGTGTGTGTGAATGAACTATCAGGAACCCCTTATCTAAAACCATTTCACATAGTGTTTATAGACATGGAACATGATAACTCAAAAATTGATGTATGCTATAAAACATGGAAAAAACATACCTGCCAATTGTTCTCCTTTCATTTGTCTCATGAGTTCATTGGTTCTCTCTTGCATGTGTAAGGACTCAACCAAATATAAGACGTACTCATCAAACATTAGGTGCATCAGATGAAACGAGCCTGAAACATACAAACAGCATTGTCACCTCATTTGAATGTGGAAGTTGGTTCAATAGTACTAGTAATGAGGCCCAAATGTTGTCTTTTTTGTTTCAGCACAAAATCTGAATAAAAATTTTAAAACAATTTTTCAAAATCAAACCATAATACAGGCAAGATTTATACAGCCCTATAGTAACTGGTATTCAAGCAAAGATAAAGATAACGATGGTCATAAAAACACCAGTGAATTTGACTCAACATTAAAGTCAGCCCATGATTACACAATGTAAAGAATCTTTGGAGCCAACAAAAAAGATATACATAAAGTATACATTTACTGTAGCAAAACAAAAAATTACACATTGTACTCACAAAATGTAACCTTACATGAGCCCTACAAGTATGGATTTATCACAAGGCAACCATATGCTGATTTTTTGAAAACTGTGTCGTTAAACAAACGGCAGACAAAACATTGATTCTAATGCTTTCTCATTCTAGCCTTATTTTGCCATTTGAATGAAAAGGCTTGTAATTGTATAAAATCAGGCTGAATTATCATGTTGCCATGGCTAAAGTACAAATCCCCTTGTAATGAACTGCTGCTTTGTGCAGACATTCAATCTCTAACTTACCGAAGCTTGGAGAGCTGTGTAGAGTCATGTCTCGGATCACCCTCGTACCAAAACAAGACCACATCAGCAAAAACTGGCGGGCAACTCTCTTCAACGTGGCTGGTTTCTTTGACGCAGGCTGGCAAGACAAAATATAGTCAGAATGACATGATCTGAAGATTTCAATATAAATGTGACTTTCTCAAGCAACTGCCATATCAAATTTGGATGATGAGAGCGCCGTTTTGATTTTAAATTCCGTGTGAGAGACTATTGTCTAAACATAACTCTCACAAGAAGTCACTGGTATGATGATTCCTAGAGCCTCCATCTTGGGTAGATACACGTACATTGTATACAGACATGTAACCTTTCACCCAATTATCAACCTTATGCTACTACTAAACTAAAAACTCACAAAACCTGCTTATTGCATTCTATAAGAATGTATCAAAATACAGGGTTGGAAATGTCAATTCCCTGTGTTCTTTGATATGTCAGAAGTAATAGCCTGTACTTCATTGGCATTAAGATGATGATTAAAATAAATAGTTCATTCTAGAAGTAATCCACAATGTGTAAAGTCAAAGTAGATTAAGTGACTATAGTTACCTTGACAACACACCTATCAACCATGCTATCTAACCACTCTGTGTAGGCTTCTATGGGAGACTGATCTTCAAGAATGTGACTGAATTCTGTATACACTGAAACAACATAGCCACAAAACAGTTTCAATAACAAGATGACCTGTATACATGCAGCTTTATCAACAAACTGGTTTTTGTATGATAATTTCACCAAAAAAAATGTATTTGTCACGAAACAACAGTAACTGTTACTAAATTAAACATTTTTGAAGATGCTGGCTGCATAGGCACAGGTAATTCAATTACCTGGTAGTCCTTTTAGAAATGAAATGGCTCTGTGAACACTGCATACATGGAATGGCAAAGAAGTATTAAAAGAATTTTTGCCAGCTTTATCCCTAATCCTGCCATACAGTATCACTTCCCCATGTGCCCGGAAAGTAAACACCAATATTGAGCCAAATATTTACATATTTTCACCAACTTGGCATAGTATACAAAATGTATTACAGCAGGTTTGGCCAGTAAAAATAATGTTTTCAGGGGCCTTCAAATATTCAACAGGTTTTTTGTTAAAATGCAACATATGGCCCCTGTTTATACCTCATTGGCTTTTATCGAACTTGACCTGACGGTGACATGCATGTAAAGTTGGCAGAATAAAATTTCAATGTTGGAAAGTAGCATGGTTTGCTTAGTCATCCATGACTGTCATATTGTTATCCGCGACTACTTTACATAATGTGCATGCAGTGTATTGTATTCAGATATTTCTTGACAAATCATTTCTATTTTGGAATTGTAACTCACATTTCACAATCATTTGATGATCATCTTCTTTGACATTGTCAACTGTGTAGAGCGTTTGTCTTGAGATACTGCTCAGATCAATTGTCTTCCAGTCTTCAAGCATCTGTGACGTAATGTCGTTACTGTGGATCACGGTCCTTGAAGCCTGGTGACACAAAAAATATTGAAAAATACAGTTCTAATCAGACAAGCTATCTTAATTTCACTTCCACTTCAATATGGATTCAAAGATTCTCAGGATATTTGTTATTCCAAACTGCAACAATATTTCAGCAATTTGATTCCTTTGGTAATTATCACCTTAGCAACAAAGCTCGTTCCTAAATGATGCCAGAGTTTCACCAATACTGGTAATGTCCAACAAATAAATTTTATTTAAAAAAGATCGCGATGAGACTTTTTGAAATTATTTCTCAGGAATTGTGAAATTGGTTCTTTGTGAACGGATGTTCTGACTGATAATGTAAAACTCATGTCAGAGGATCTGACCACAAGATCAAATAATAAGGACAGGTGCATAAAACAAAATTTATACAAATTTCTGTTGGCATGAGCAGTAAAATATGGCCCAAACATTGCTATATTTGGTAACGAACCTAGAGTCATAATTCGTGCTATTTTGTGTCACTGTCTGTCAAATCCAATCTTTAAGTTATATGGATTATACAGGTCTACCATATTTCAGTACTCATACGGTTTCAGTGATATCTTTTTCCATCAAGTGACTGGTAGTAAACTTACCTGACATAAATGGTTGAGGGACGTCTGTCTTTTCAGCATCTGAGAAAACCTCCTTGCCACTGTAAGAAAAATCAAAAACTTAACAGTAAAATTTCTGATCATGTGGTGTAATATGACGGTCACGTGTAGACCACTGAAGTTTACTGAACAGTGGGAGTGAACCAGTCGGTGATATTATTGTTGTAGATTCTTGCACAACAGTAATGGTGTACGGGTAGGGTGGATAGCATGAAACTCAAAGAAATGACATTTTGCCATCCTTAGCTCTCATTTATTCTGAAGAGAACAAAACCTCCCCCTACAATTCTGCTACACATCTTTGTACACTATATGCTCCTTACATTACACCGAACACAGATATGCAGTAGTGAAAAAGACTTGTTTCCTGCCAATGATGTACTCATGTCCTTTCAAACATACAAAAAGGTTGTATTTGAATAATAAGTTATGTTTTATCAATATGGTTATTATCAATTTTATTAAAAAATCCGAAAACCCACACTGCGCAAATGACACAGTGCACTGTACATGACCCATAAAAGAAACAGCAGAAAAATTTACTAGCGTAGTCCAGGAAAGTAAAGCACAAGAAGCCTTGGAAAATTAATCCACAAAAATCAAAATCAAAACAGTAGTGGTTAAAGTTAGCTTTTCAAACCTCACTTAAATGACTCAACATTCCTTGCAATACAGAACTCAAGTAGCAAAGATTGGAGTTCCACAAAGATGGCATCATGATGCACATAAAAAAGAATCTCTGCCCGTAAGCTTTTTACTGAAGTTACTGCGAGGTTGAGTCGGATGTAGTTTCTCTGCTGTACATTTTGAAAGAAAAAGAGTAAAAAAGCTTTTAATGAAATGCGAGAGAGCAATTGCTTCAAGCAATGTTCACTCGCAGAACTGATTTTACTTACAATCAAATTTGATATTTTGCAATGGGTCTGGTAAATCATCCAATGCTACCCGCAACCATTCATCCAACTGTTTGGCAAACTTCCTGATAACCTGGGTCAGACTGTCTGGTAAAGCTTGTAATACACTCGGCATCAACACACCTGATATGGCCTGTAAAACATTGACATTCCCAATGATCAATATGAAGTGAAAACCATTTAGGTACTAGCGCCCTCTACAGTTGATATTTGTGAAACTTTCCCTTCTCATTGCAAATCAGCTTAAAAGTGTCACTTTCTCATGACAGTGTACAGCACTTTTTTCAGGTAAATACTCTTCATTCGTCACCCAATGAGGATAAATGCTTAGATGGGGTTAAAGGGGCAGATTGTTATCAGCTTTATCTCTGGGCAAATTGATCAACTGGAAACAGCTTTCAAATGACAACAAAGGACTACATAGTATCAGCATGTGAATAGTCAACATCAACAAGTACCAAATGCCAGAACCGGGTACTGAAAACTGCCACTCTAAATAAACATAATCCTATCATAGGATGAGGGATGATAATGTTGAAAGAACTGGTAAGTTAGCTTTTCAAACCTCACTTTAAATGACTCAACATTCCTTGCAATACAGAACTCAAGTGGCAAAGATTGAGTTCCACAAAGACCAATACTTTTTCCAAAATCTTTCCCTTTTGGAAAATGTGCCACATGTATACAGCAATCTTGTTAAACACACTTTTCAAAGAAGCATTGATTCATGAACTTAAAGTGCTGTCAGCTGCATTGAGAGAAATAGTCAGTGGGCCCTTGAAATTCTGAACATCGCATTTCTAGTACTATTTGCAGGCACACATAGCTGTAACTTTTCAGAATATTTTCATGTCTTTTTTATGTGTCTGTGTCAAATAATTATTGTTCTCATCGCAACAGAATATCACAGCGCCTATAAATAATCAGTTTTTCAATAGCATCTGTGCATGTGCATGTGATACAGCTGAGAGACAGATTTCAATCATGACCTAATTTAATATGTCACGCTGATAACAGATTCTACATAAATCATTCCAACTCTATGAAAATAGAACAGCATCATAATGATGCTACATATCGCATTATCAATCACATAAATTATCAAAAGTTGCCAGAATGGTCTGATTAATATGAACTGACGGTAGCATCAGCGTCTCAAGTATACTAGTTCTCCAGTGATTAGGCTATTAACAGAAAACGGGAACCACATTTTATAAAACATGAGGTTGAAGCTTGGTTTATCGGTAAATTCTGTTTAAATTTTACACCCCATTGCCCTTGCTCTACAGTAAAAGAGTCCAGTCATTTGGATGTAAACAATGTGACGAACTAAGTCAATGCGGAACTGGCATTCTAAAACTGGTTTCAAATTCATCTTAGCACGTCACATGCTCCATTAGCGCGTGAAGACACTCTCTGCAGGTAATCTAAATGACTGAGGGTGATGTTCTGAATTTCCAGAAGTAGTGCACTGACCTTGTACAATATGGAATCACACACTCCCACAATATTTACAACTGGAGTCGATCCCAATATAGGTAGCATGTGTGGCGGCATTCCCTGCCAGAAATGCAGCAAATAGCTTTGGACCTGACATGGTGTGGAAAGAAAATGGGAGAAAAACAAAAATGAAAAAAGTCAATATGGATATGGTCTGTTTTCTCATAACGTAAAATTCTCTGACATGAAGCAGGCCGACTAAGTGAATTATGATTCAGGGATTTAATAGCAGGCCAGCAATTTTATGAAGATTAAATTGAATGACAAATTCCCTGTAATGGGCTGTTCAGATTTTTAATAGCGAGGACCATAAATTATTAATTTCATGAAACCACAGAAATTCACTTGAGGTCCTACATCTATAAGGGTCTGGTTTCTCGTCACTAATTACAAATTTTGCCTATGGCCCCCTTCCTTGCTATTGTTCTGGTTTGGGCTGACATGTTTTCCAGGAAAAAATCATCCACTTGGTGGTGTACGACAATATTGATACAGATAGCAAAGATCTGTGATGATAGTTTCGATTTATGTGATACTGATATGAATTTGAGCTGTTTCAAAATGATTTTTAGATATATATATGAATCACACTTTAACAATTTACACTGTCAGATTCAATCCTATTATGGGTAGTAAAAATTTTCTGCCAGCAAATGCCAGTAGACTGTGACTGGCTGAGATACAAAATATACACATGGTATTCTCATATACTGTAAATTTTGAACTTTTTTAAAGTGTGACCAGTATCTGGTTGACTGTCTCATTACTGCATCCTAAAGTACTTAATAACAGCACATCCTAATCCCTGGTAACAATAGCATTAAAGTCACAGATGAATCTTGACATAAACCGGGAAAAAAATGCTACAGTTCACAGGATTAGGGATTTTTCATTGGCGGTTGGTGTCAGAAGGCACGAGGACCATCTGTACATCCAACCGAAATTTCAAGGTGCTTTCAAAAAATATTGTTCAATGAAGAATACGAGTAGTCACCTCATCAAAGTTTGCTCGTATTACTGTGTCCAAAATTCTTTGGCAGTGGGTACGATACATCATGATAAACGTTGACACCTGAAATGTCAAAACATGAACATTATTTCTTAACAGGACATCAGCTGTAACTCTGATAATACCATATTGATGTAGATAATTTGATAGTATTTGGTTCGAGATGGCTACCTCTACTCGGCTTATCCAAGCGAAGGTTCTACCACAATATATTTTCCATTTGTGAAATGAACACAACAGCAGAATTAATATTGCTTGGGCTTCACATTGGATATTAGTAAAAGACAATAATCAAACAGATGGAGCAGCCATGATGAACACCAATAGGCTCAGCTTTACTATGGCTTCCAATATGTCAGCTCCCTGAAACAAAAGCTGTATCAAGTCCTTCTTTCTCAAAGTCTTTATCAAAGAGCTAATCTGAGTAATTAATGAGGCTGGACAAAAAAAAATTACGTTTAATTTTATAATTTTATAATCTGATTCTAGATCTTGTTTTCTGGCATAACCTGTACTGAGTTAGGTTATACACATTCACTTAAAATCTTTCAGTAAACAACACAATCAGAATCATGCAGCTAGATTAAAAAATCTGGAGGCCATAGAATTTGATGATATTGAATAATGTCAAAATGCGAGTTTATTTCCTGTGTTTTTGGTACGCTGAACTTACCTTTTCCTCCGGCACACTTGCTGGTAACTTGAGATCTTTGACACAGGGGAATTCTGGGAGCAGCGTTCCCAGCTTGGAACGGGGTGAGTAAGCAACAGTCTGTCTGGCTGGGTCTTTCTTCGCCGGATCACCAGGTGTTCTGTTGATGAAGGAATCTTAAGCTTAATATCACAACTTTCATATCCTGTAATTTGTGGTTCTTTTCAGGTGTAAAATGTCGAAGGAGTAATTCTATTAAAAGGAGGTCATTGTCTGCTGCGTGAGAGCTGCGGGATGCGTGTGCACAAACACAAGCAACTAGAAAAACAACTGACTGAAGTAGACATGAAAGAATACTGTCATAAAAGAATCGGATAGGAGATCATATTCATAGAATATCTATGAAAGATAGGGTGTCTTTCTCATTAGGTCATATATATATATATATATATATATATATATATATATATATATATATATATATATATATATATATATATATATATATATATATATATATAAAGAGAGCGAGACAGAGAGAGAGACAGAGAGAGAGACATAGAGACAGAGGGAGAGAGAAACATACACCTGTAATACATATAATAAAAACACATTTTCAAACAAGTAGTCTACGTAGATTAACACACATTTTCACACATCCAACAATATGTCTTGTATGTCTGTGTGTATAGACGGATAGATACATAGACATGATTCATTCAAATTGACTGTATACTGGTACAGAAGTGATACTATCTCAAAACTTGTATGCATGTAGACTTCTAAATTTGGTCTACGTGACTACTACGGTTATACATGTATCTATGGTACAATTATCTGGGATAGTTTGCCTAACTGCATATACCGGTATTCATCCATGGAATGGATAGACTAATCAATCTATCAACTTTCATGTGGGCCTGATAAGTCAACTGAAAGTAAACTGAATACATTTAGACTGTGTATATCTGATGTAGTTGAGTGTATACAGACTTGACACTGTCAGTCTGATACAATCTGACAGAGACTAAGCGCATCGTGGCTCGAGATCTGCTGCTATCCCTTTCATGTCTTCAAGAACCTTACAATCGATCCAAACACTGACTATATTGATTCAGCCCACAACTCGACTGAATATTCTGTTGATCTGCTGGCTGTGTTGTTTTGCAGTAGAACAGTTTATGCAGTGGTATGGTAATGAAAATGTGATGTATTGAAAAAAGTATTATAAATACAGTATGTGGATATAATTTACACACGAATTGATCAAGTTCATGCTCAAATATTCAGCAAAATGCAACAAAAATAACAAAAAAGACATGCACATCTTTGTCAATATTGCCCTATTTTCCTGACTAAGTGGTTCAAACTGGGGTCACTTTAAAAAAAAGAGATGAATTTTTCTTGAAGATTTAAGAGACACTACATCCCTGCAGTAGGGTCAGTGATACGGTGTTCTAACACACACACAATCACGGCTGTCTCAGGTGGCGATGGGAGGCGTGCACAACAGGATTATTGAATGTATTTTGTGTGGCTGTTTCCAAAGATTCACACCAACTAATGACGCAGATTGTGTCAAGGTGAGCTATTAGAGTGGCTTGAACACGTCAAATCTTTCAAAATGAAATCGTGAAAACAATAAGTGTCTCCTATTTTTCCAGAATAACAAATGCGCTTTGATGAGTGAAGGAGATACTCTCAGTTCAGACAGATTGGTATAAATCGAATATTTTGGGAAAGCCATTCAGGTTGCACATTGCAGATTTGAGATAATGAGTTTTTTTGGACAATTAAGTGTAATATTTTAAACAGATGCTAGATAAAATCCATAGAAATAGGCATAATTATGGTGCGAAAATGTATGCATGATTAAAAAGGGAATGAAAGAATGGAAAATTTTGCTGATGTACTTTGACAAAAACAGTTTAATTCTAAGTTTGTGACATCGACAGAGATTACAGCTACGCAGTTATCACTGGAAAGAGCTACTGTGTTGAAAGTACAGAAAATCTTTGAAAAGGAGACTCCGTAAAATTATAATCAAACTGCTCAACCATGCGACGTGTGGTCCGATGGTAAAACAGACAAACAACCTATAAGCCGGGGGACTAAGTCGGCGAATTGCATTATCCGTATAAGCTGTTTATGACACAGCTGCCTGCACAAAGAAATCTAGTTATACTTGACTTGATGAGGAGAATAGTGACTTTCATGGCCATACAGGAACCACACACACTCACACACACAACAACAACACTAGGGCAGGGAACAGAACAAGACTCCGCTCGGATTTATTCCGTACTCTGTTTATGGCCAAGACCTACCGATTCAAGTACTGTTCCCAAACAAAAGATCAAGTTGACACAGAGGGGTATAAAGCAATTTACACACCCCTTAAAAAAAGCTTGGCTTTAAAGACCTCCTTGTACATCTTGCGCCAGTCATTGTTACCTATCCCCTACGCTGGCCTGCAATGCAGCTTTCGTCATTGCTTATTTTAGAGTGGAGGTGTTAATACTGCACTATGAATGCCAAAGTGATAGTTCACAATTTTTTTTTTCTGTATTCGTACAAATCTTTCCTCTGCTGGGTACTTTGACAGTACACAGTATTCTTGAAGATCATCAAACCATGTCAAGTAAATCAAGTCAAGACTTGCAAACTCCTACGGCCACAATAATCTTTCTTTTCCGCTTGCGACAGCTCTGACCTCTCTCCCTCTATTATTTTGTCTCATTGAAATGATTATTTACAATGTTTCTTCTTTCCGTTGTCACACTGAGCCTTCACAGCTTCACAAATCTTGAGTTAAACAAAGTGAAAATATCTTCCTTTTCACCAAACATCCACATGTACAAAACAAATTAACATCATATTCACAGAAGATGGAACAATTACAAATTTACGACTGACACTTATTACTACAGTAGGTTTTGTTGTTTTTTTCTCATACGACATTCTAACGCTCACGGTATCTGAACGTTATGTTGCCAGGGTAACCATCGGGACTGCCGTCGCTATGAGGGATTAATCCTATCTGATAACACAGTCATTTATAAAGTTACAACTCTCATATTAAACCCTTCGCCCCCAATTCCCAGAGCACAGATCAAGCCTGCCTTGTTCAAAACAGCAGATTTGTATCAAAGATTGGTTTCGGAAAGGTGCAAAGATATTGGTAATTTTTCAGTCCTCATTTTCTTAGTTGAATGGTTGGATATTTATTTCATCTGAAATGAAGATCAGGTTGTCAAGCTCGTGGGCAAATCTTTGAATTCAATTTGCAATCTGCGGCCCACTGCTGAAACAGCCCACAGGCAGCCAGTACCTAGAATGACAATGAGCAGGATGAAAAAAATTGCCACTCACTTGATACTTTTTCAATGATCAATAATTTTACCTAACTCTGCTCTGAAACATTACATAGTTTAATGTTATGGAATCGAAACTAGGGGCCTATTTGTTTACTTTTAATATGTTCCATACTAAACAACATTGGATAAGTCCATAAAATGTAGGCACTTTGCTGCCTATAAATCTGATAAATTGTGATTTTGTATGCAGCCATGACTTTACAATAATCTAGTGTTCAAGTCCATGTGCCAAGATTGTCTAAAATACGCTGCTTTGACTATGGGATTTGCATGTTCCAACCGATTGTAGGATCTAGGAAACAGCTCTTCCCCGTATTCTACAGCTCTTCCCCGTATTCTACTTGTCTGTAATGCATCAATGACATGTTGGCTTTTATTTCCTGTAACGTAGGATGCACCTCAGTAACAGTTTTTCCAAACACTCAAATTTTTATAATACTTTTCTGATCTCCTGATTTTGGAGTCTGCAAACTAAATGAAGTTTGGAAAGCCCTACTTTGTGAAAGTTGAAAACTGACTCTTTTCCAACTACAGTTAACAGCGGGTATAGTTACGTAGCTATTTTGAATTTCAAATATTGGCAAATTTTAGGTAAATGTATTTCTCTAATCCATGATTTGTAGATCGACTCATTATTTTGTTATTCCTGATCATGGAAGAGTTTCCTTAATGAAAGTCTCAGAAAAAATTTAAAATTTTCTGTTTTGAGGAATTTATTACCTTTCAATTTTTTTAAAAATATTTTAGCCAAATGACACCACTGCATTGTAACTGTTAACTTATCATCCTATGCAATTTTCTACACACTGCCGGTCTGTATGTGCAGTGGTGAATATACATTACGGGCTATGTTAGAATAATTAGGTCGTTGTCTCTTTTGAGCCTACCTGAAATCTCAGACTTGTTGATAGGTTTTTAGGTTAGAGGTCACAGATGGTTGTACTAGGGAAATCAGTAGCTGTGAACGTGGTTGTGGTTGTGGACTTACCCTTGAACTCCCTGTTTGGAATACATAACATCAAAGTAGGCAGATGATTCTTTGACTGCAATGCCATAGTAATGATACCTGATAAAAAAAAGCAATAGAAAGAGTCTGGTTAAATCGTGAAATTAAGAAGAGGATTTGTGATTGGTCAGCTAAATCAAAAAGACAACAAATTTAAAGCCATTGTCCAATCAGTCTGAAGCTTACTTTCTAGTCCATCGCTGACAAAATCGTTCATCAGAAACTTGATAAAAATCCTATACCATGACCAATGTAGAAGTATATTTTACTATAAAGTTAGCCATGTAGCTTGCACCACAGTCCCTTCATAATGTGGTGGGAGGACTGTGCACCTCAGTCCCTCCACAAAGTGGTGAACAGGCTGTGCTTGAGTTGATTTTTTGCATCAGAATAAGCAACATTCAGGCATGTCTGCATATGTCTGAATATGACTATGTGATTATTTTATCACAATTTACTTCACACTTAACTCCCTGGTATTGAAAATGAACAAAAGACATTGAGGCACTAATACTGTATGTAGATTTCTCCTGTACATTTGGGGCAGTGTCCCGGAGTCATGTTCACCAACAATATCAAATAATTGGTGACAGGAAAAGGAATGACTGACACAGGCATGGAGCAATAATTTTACCAATTTTGTGGAAGAGAGCTCTCTGATGAGATGTCTCACACCAGTTTTAGGCGGCTTTTGTCCACAACAAGGTCAGAGTAATTTTCAAGTGATGCAATATATGCTCTCATGCTTGAGGGATACACTTCACAGAAAAGAGACAGCTCCCATGGTTAGTCATTGGTCTGCATTATGTCCACATTAAAATTATGACTAGTGCTAGCTGTAATTCTTACGTAAAAAAGGGAACAGATCACATGGTAACATCTGCAACCAACGAAGCCGCCAGTCAGAATGACGGTATATAGATATTATTTTCTATAGATATGGCTAAAAACGAAGTTCATACAGCTTCATGACTTTCAGAGTAATTTTCTTTTACAGTTGCAAAATTCTGACACAAAATCTTCATAAACGTAAAGGTCAACATGTCAAAATGATATAATTTCTTTTTTTATTTTGGAGGATATCTAAAAAAAGGTAACTTTGTTCACTAACAATGGTGATACCTAGCAGTGTTCGTCTTCACTGATGAAACATTCAAGGGTTTCTGGAAACATACTGGGCTTCCATAAAGACATAATTTTAGTTTCACAGCATTGTATATTTAAAAACTGCAACTTCAATTAATCTAGAAATACTATCAATATCCTCAACATTGAAGTAACTGTGATGTCATACAGTTATTTTTATGCCTTGAATTTCTGTGTGCAAAGCACATGGAGCTTTGTCTGCAAATATTCCTTATTCATTCTGAACACATTTTTAGATGTCAGGAAAATATCACCGATCATTATCTGTTGTTTCATTCAATCATCAGCACAGCTCCACACCACCTGAAAACCTATAACCGCATTTCAGAATAAATATGTTCTCATTATTTGCAGTGCAAGAGCCTGGGCAGCCAAATACAAAACCACGGGCATTGAAAACTCTTGGATACAGAATTTACCGGGAGGACAATGCCCGCATGTCTGTTGCCAGACAGGGCAGACTGCCTGCAATTACTTGGCATAACCTGTATGATTAATACCAAATCCAATCTGGTGTAACAGACAATTACCTGGGTAGGAAGTAACGAAACAACATCCAACGCAAGCTGTAATATTTTCCCTGTCAAAACACCATGTGCCACAAATAACAATAATTGTCTGTACACTTGTATTTGCCGGGCTGTCAGGACTGAAAGGGTGGTTCATATTACAGGGAAGTTTTTTTGTTAAACTGAACACTCAGAGAATTTGCTTCACACAATTGATACGCCGACGTGCAGCGTACAGAAATGAATGTGTGAACGTAATTTGGCCATGCATGAAATGGGCATAATACGCACCGAGAGGTTGATTTGTATATACTAACAAGCTAACTGTAGGCATTATACAGCTTGTTTGGCAAAATGTGGATGAAAACGACAGCTATCAGCAGACTTAAGTACACAGAAATACACAGACGTCCCCCCTTTATAGCTATATCTTCAGACCCCCATTATTTGTGACATTCGGGATAATTAATTACCTGTAACGAGACCTGCGCCTCTTTCAAAATTTGATGTTGAAAACTGCATCCCACTGTGATCAATTTGACTAATGATGGAAGCCGTTGAAGAGCTTCGCCGTGGTTGGTTGTCTATTTTCATTAATAATCGTTTTGGAGCACTAATGATCTTTCTCATAAAATTGATGGGATTACACTCATTTCTGGATTGATAATATCTATATTTGTCAGTGGGGGTCTCTCTTACAGACGGTTAATAGAGCTAATGTTTTCATGAAACTCCGCTATACTTTCTTTGGCTTTATTCCTGTCCTTTCTCCATGTTATTGATTTTTCTCTGGGGGTCCGGTTAAAAAATGTTTTACCTTGGTGGTAATTGTGCTTTGTTCAGCCTAGAATCCTTTCACTTCCACTGTTCAATGGAGAGGTCTGAAACGACAGTTTTTGTACCAAATTTGCAGATTGGGAAGGTTTATCCATTCATCCCAAATGCAAGGTTTGATCCCGTGCAGATGTAAGAAAGGGAAACTTTTTCATACCTTGTTTTTTAATAATAGAAATTTACATGATATGAAATCTGAACTCTTCCATTAAAATATACTTAGGGACATATGCATTCTACTGAGGAAAATGAGGTACAAGTGGTTATGAATTTTAACATGACATTGACAAAGGCAAAAAATCCAACAACTTTAACCATTACCCCCTCCCTCCGCCATCCCCCATCCCACGAAAGATGTGCAAAAAATATTCTGAACCTGAAATTCTATGACTGCATCATTAATTAAACATCCTTGAGTGGCAAGTAAACAGGTCTATAAGACCAGACCCAGACAACCAAAGATACAATGGCAAAAAAAAGTCATTTGTAAAGATTTACAAAGAAAACAGGTTTTTGTCTAGAAGGACTCTGAATATTAACTTGTTTTTAATTCATGTAAGAATGTGGAGGGAACAAACATGAAGTCTGCCTATTCCTTTTGAGGTATTTAACAGATACCTGCAAAGACATAACACTTATTCAGAATGTAGTCTGAGAAACGTTTAATTACTGCACCGCACATTGTTTAGGCTTACAGATGGCAGCGCCGGCTTAAAAAGGACTCAGAACTATTTTTGAACTTGATTTTAGGAGTGACCCAGACAGCTGCATGTGACAGAAAGTCTTCTAAGTCTGACTGCAATAAGCTTTTCTGAAAATTACTAATTTGTGAAAGATCTGAATGAATTAGCTAGCAACGGCGGTTATGCTGGATACATTACAAGTGTCTTATTCTACGTGTACATTTCAAATGTGTCGGGGATCTAGTCACTGAATTTGCTTAGTAGTTTTGTAGAACAACTGATATACAACAGAGGTTAAATTTCTCAGAGCTTATAGAACGTTCTGCCTCAATTTCTCCCATGTGCAAACCAAATCACTGAAATTTAGCATAGGCTTTTACTAAACCTTGACGTGAACAGCTTGAATCTGAGATTGAAATTGATAGCCAAAATTATGGGAGAAAATAATGTTGTTCAGTGAACTATTACTTACCATCATCTGAATAAAGAATTGCATGTATAGTGCTTTAGCATGGTAAATCAAAGACATTCTGAGTTTCCCAAAACATATTTAAGTAACTGGAGGTTAGTAAGGGGATATTAAAGTAAATGAACTAATAGAAAACAAAAATTAACAAAACCAAAGTTTGGAAATTCATCCTGTTTAATTTAACCCTCCCTCTGCCAAAGCTGAGTTAAATATCTGTGCAATATTTTCAGTAGTGTGATTTAAATTTTGGTAATTTTTAGTAAGACACTTAGGGTGGGATTGGCGGTGGGGATTGTGAAAAAGACAAAGTACAGGGTCATTACAAGTGAAATTTACATGTACATCCCCATGAGGAATCTGATTGCATATATATTCACCATGGCAAAATGTGACAATTAAGTCTGTATTATATAGTCAAATCTATGAAAGAAAGTTATTTGTTGCAGTCATGGTAGGTTAGGTTTGATGAAAAATCCTCAGTGTGTCGATGAAAGTCTGAGAAGGACTGGCTTTTAACGTCTTTCTCCAATCTTTTTTCCTGTTACCGGAATCCATCATCATTTAGGTTATCTGCTCCCTGTAATAGCTTACTCAAATACATATCTCGTTTGTTCCCACTCAATTGTTTTGACTCTATTCATTCCCTCTTCACTTGTATCTGATGATCTATCCTGCCATTTGGTGATGCAGTCATGCCCTGTAGATTTACCTAAAGTCAAAGAGTATCTCAACCAATATAACATGTAAGACTACTTTGAACAATTTTTTTGATGTGAGCAGTTGATACAGATTTCACCATTACGTGTCTGTGGTTTAAATCCATGGTGTTTTGGCAAAGGGCAGTGAACCACTAGACACCATGAATAATTGAAAAATCACTAAAATTAACTCTAGCATAGACAGCTCTTAGAGTTTAATGGCCCTATTAAGGACTGATGTGTCTATTTTGATGCTATTTGTGCCGAGACGTCAGCAGCAAGTCTCAGCAAATACAAAGTGTCTGGGGAGGTTGCTGACACGCTGACGCAAACAGCTGGCATTAGCACGGACCTGTTAACTGTACAAAATAGCCCGCAAAGCTTTGTGAATGAGTCTTGTGGAGGAATCTCTCACCTACATGAAGTACTCGCATTCATTTGGTTGTTTTCCAGTGAAGTTGGAATTTGACGTGACAATGGGACGAAGGAGACTCAGAACAAAGGTAAAATTTCATTCCACCGTACCAAACAGCAACACTGATCAACAGGGTGTCTTGGATGCCTGGATGAAGATTCACTCTTGTGTAACATATCTTTTGTAAAATAACGTAATTTTGGAACAGATTTGGAGTAAAAATATACTATCAGCTGTAAAAATACTGAAAGACATTGTGTGGGGCTATGGCTTCTGGCATCACCAAAGCCACATTATTTCAACTTGTGAAATCTTTATTATCAACAAACTATCATCAAAAAATGTTTGTTTAAAAGTCATGGTTTGAAGAACACTTTCATTGACTACAGATCTAGGAGCTAGCATCTATATATTGAGCATGAGTTGAGGTCAAAGGGCCAGTAGCTGTATAACTTTTGATGATTTTTTGCACTATTTTTGTTTTCAAATGTCAACTACAGTTTCTTGTTCTACTCCCCAAAGTCTGCCGAGATACACAGTATTCAGCTTGTCAACTCGGCCTGTACGTGTGTGGACTGCATGTTATTGTTGACAAGTGCATTGTGGTATGGACTTCTAGAATTCAAATGTAAACAATAACAATGCATTGTATGCGCACAGATGCTGAGTTGGTAAGCTACCCTACTGCTAAACTGGTGTTTCAACATGCACTGGCGAGCAGAACAAAAACTTGCACCTGACATACACAACAGAAATCATTAAAAAATCAACAAAAGTTACAGTTACTGGCCCTTTTGACTAAAATTTGTTTCATAACATTATTGCAATGGTTTAATGTCATCAATAATAAATGGAAGGGAGACTTACTTGGACTGTCCTCTTGTTCCGAGTCGTCTTGTAGTCAGTTGTGGGAACTGTTGTCTGATTATCTGCAAGGTAAAATTGAGAAAATAGCTTCTGTGAGTAAATGGCACATACTGGCAGTGAAATAATAAATCATTGAAATTTTCATAGCAAATCAGAATGTCATGTAAACAATTCAAAGTTCAAAAATAAACAAGTGCCAAGTAAATGGAAAAGTTTGCAATAGTGCTGAAGTAAATTTGGGATTCTTGGGAATCAGGTTTTGATCAGGTTTGTTATTCATGAATAAATTTTCTTGGGTTTCGGATAACTATGAAAAGGTTAATTTATCTCAAAAACAAAATTGAAAACATTTGCCCATACTTTGCTGTGGAGGATCATGCCATGAAAAATTAGAAGTTGCAATGCAATTTTTGTAGGAAAAAAAATGGAAAAGTTACAATTTTTTTAAGAGCAACAATTTTTCTTTGGTTGCTTTCATAAGGACAAACTAAACTTGATTTTGACTAAGAAACACTTATTTTGCTTTTGTTTTCCACATGGCTCCACACAAAAATCTTTTCTCAGCAAAGGGAAAGAACAAGGTTATTAGCAACACTCATCATTTTTCTGAAAATTTTACCCTGCGGCACTTGAAATGCTAGCAGGTGTACAAGAAAGGCTGAGACGGCACTCTACAATATTGTGGAGAGACTAGAAGAGACACTGGGAGGAAACCTGGAGATGTAGCCATGAAGGTTATTAATTGTAATGTAGACGAGAGGAAGAGATTGGTTTACCGCGGGGAAGAGGAAAGATTTACAAACAAACAAATATGCCCACTTTCAAAGGGCTATAAATTTAAATATACATCAACAAACCTATCTTATTGGAAAATGGCTAATTGAAGCATTATTATTCGGCAAAATAAAAATAGTCGACAACATACAATTCAAATGAAACTGATCCAAGTAAAATCACAGAAAAAATCAGCAGAAATATGGACAACAAAATGTAACAAGGCATTTAGTAAACAATACAAATTGAATCATAGTGACAGTAGCACATATATGGCAGAAAAACTTGCTGAGTATAAAATGCAGTGCTATCCATCTCAATGATTACCACTGAAAGAGGATCTAAGCATCGTTGATGAGTGACATTATAAATAGCTCTAATTAGGCTGAAAGCCGTTGATGAAATTACTCAATGAATGAAAATCAACGGCATGGAATGGGAGATGATTATCAGCTAGAAACAAGAAATATTACCTCTTTAGAAGGGCTATTATGTAAAATCATTATTGTGGATGATTTTTTCCATACACTAGCCCCTCTGCATGCACCTGGGATGGAAACCATTAGGCATTAGAGCCCGTTAATGTTGAGTATGATGTTTTCTTTAATCGGAATATGATTAAAGGCATCCCAATTTTGCTCAGCAACCGGATGATTATAATGATTTGAACCTTTCAGGGCCAGTCTAATGGTCATCTCGCAGTACGAGATGTCTGAGGAGTCCAGTGTGGCTGTATCCAGCGAGCATCCAGAAGCACACACCAGGGACTTAACGTTAATAGCTCTGCATCGTATGCACTCTTAACCTCTTCCCCTTTCCATGATTCACTCTGGCATATAACCCCATTATTTCTATGGGAATCATGGACCATTTGTACAAGGAAAATAGGGAGGGGGAGACACACAAATAAAAGAGTCTTCTGGGAGACATGACAACATTTACAGGTCGTTGTAGAACATCTGAAGATAATCTGTTACAGTCAGTGAATAAGTTCCGTCTTAGCATTATGAGGAAGGAGAAGAGAGACACAGAAATAGCTGGTTCAGCATTTGCTCCTGCACTGCAGAGATTCTGAATTTTTTGAAATGTTAGCTGGCTTGTCTTCATAGTTTTTGTGGACTCAGCACAGTAATTGGTAATGCAATCTATGAGTTAACAAGACTAGGCTTGAATAGTGCATAACTATATTTCTAGCTCAATATTGTCATTGTACTACGTGGATTTTTTTTACCTTAAGTTTGAAAATATGACAACAAAATGATGATAATGATGATGATGATTGGTTAACATCTTAATTTCATGATAACAGAACAACTACCACACTGTCTTCACTATATTTTTTATCACAGAGTTTGCATTGCTGCTAAAAGCATTGAGACCATTTTCAGTTTCAGATGCTGGCAAATTTAGCGCAATCCAGATTTTCTGATTTACAGAAAGAAGCCATTACGACCCTCTTTAAATTTTCTATAAAGCTTAAAACAGTTTCTTTTAGAAAAGCGCAATATCAGGAAATGTTGATGACATTTATTTTAAAATTATATTACATTATTGTTTTCATAGCCATTTGCCAAAATTATCTTAAATTTCTATGGACCTATGTGGAACTCCATATATGCTGTATTTCCTTTGGCACCGTGTACATTGTTCATGATTATATTTTCATCTTGGATGTATCATACACAAAAGAATGTTGTATCATGCAGTGTAGTGTTCAATACAAAACTGTTTTTATTTAAGAATGTAGATTCATACAGTTTTACACCACTACAACTGAGATTACGTGTACTTGTTTTAGAAAGATAGTGATACTGATGTGCGATATGTGTCGTATTTCATGCAAAATCATTTAAGATTTTGAAGAGAGCATCATGTCCATATTGTACAGCGGGTTTATAATATTCAATTAGTCTTAAGACATCAATGGATATGGCATTAGCAAGACCTATGTCAATGCACCCAAGATGTTCTACAAAAAAGCACAACAGGCATGGTGCATATAGCCTTAACAACCTTTCAATCAACCTTTGTTGTGCATCCCCAGGCACATAGAAAATCCAACAAGAACCAAATGTACTTCCACGATCAATTCCGAGCACAGCTTTTTAATTTTGTCTTGCCATTCCCATGTCGTATACAGCCACTAATCAGGGCCCTTTTCAGGATAACACATACATACAGACACTGCAGTGTCATTTCAAAAGGAATTAGCCATAGAAATGACACGAGCGCATTGAGGAAATTCAGAGGGGTCTCACATTACTTCCAATCAAGCACACTAATGTAGGCCTGATCACCTGCCTCCCCCTACAAAAGCCCCCTTTTATTGCCTCTGTTCCTTGCGAAGGGCGCCGCTCTAAACGCAGGCACTGCCGGCTTTGTCCACCAAATCAGGCAACAATTCCCGGTAAATCTTTTCTCATTTTCCGACTGAAATCACACACTCTTCAATTCGGTATTTGTTTGTGATTATGCAGTACTTCATGGCAGCAAATGGATTAACCAGTCACTGGGGACACAAAATTTCAACAACAAAAATAAAACAAGTATGAATTTGTAGTTGAAAAATGTTAGCTCTCCATATGATGTTGCACCAAAAGGCATGCTATCACCTTCAAATTAACCAAATTCATGAGTGATCAATTTTTTTTCATAAATGTGATAAAATTTAGGCGTCGTATATTCTACTGAAGCTCTTAATATACCATTACAATGTAAACAACAGAAAACGTTCTGCATTGAGGATTTATGTACAACAATCTTGTGTCAAACTCCTACAAGTACTCAAAAGGAATGTGATTCATTTGTGAAAGATATACTCAATTACTTCAGTCACACATATTTAAGGATTGAAAAAAAAGCTTACTTTTCCTCTCATTTTCCGTCCTCTAACTTCCATCTTAACCATGTTTGAATCAAAACAGAACACCTTATGTTATCGTGGATAGTATCTGTAATAGTTTTTCATCCTACAAAGTACTCATGAGTCATTTTCCTTGGGTGACAAACATGCTATAAGTGATATCCTAAGCTTTCCGATGGTACCACTTCACCGCTTCTTGTATTTTTGTTGTGTTTTCCAGGCAATTAGTGGGACATGGCTTACCACAAAACACAACATGGATTGACTTCAGGTGATGGTGGGACTATGGCATCTGCCAGACTACAAATTGTTGCATTCAGCATAGCTTATTATAATCCAATTAAGTTAATTACACGCCCTAGGATGTGTACATCCGTTCTTATTCACGTTTTTTTCCATGAATACGACAGGCAAACACACCTTCTGCCCTGTACAAGCATGACATACTTTTCTTGTGTCTTCTTTCCACAAAAAAAAACCTTGAGAAATTCCTGATTCCTTATTTGTTTTATCACTTCCAAGCTGCATTTTTTTTAACATCTCTGTAACACATGAAATGTAAGTCAACTGATTGAGATCACAGATAATACAAACTGGGAACAGAATTAAGAGTTGAATGCTGGAATGGTGTTATTTGCCTTGAGGGGGAACAGGGACGTGCCTTCAAATTGAACATAAACATCAATATTACACATTGCCTTAACTTGCAGTGATAAACACCATGAAAATGAAAGTGGTCATATTTTGATCTTTGTACAAGGAAACTTTGCATCATCCATTCTGAAAATTACAAGACAAATTTTGGTGATGTTGAGGTACATTTCTTTGTAAACGCAGATTTGAAACTGGCGCAATTTTCATAGTAAACTGGAATAGTCTGAAATGATATGAAACTCTACTTGATTTGTATAATGGTGTAATAGAAAATGTCCAAATATTGTTTCTTTAGTGTTCAAAATAATTTTACATGCATACACACACAACAGTATGGCAATAGAATGGTCAAACTTTGCAATAGCGTTGATGGGTGCAAGGCTGTGCCTGGGGCATTTTCTACCTGTGAAGGAAAGCAACTCATGACAACAGACCTTTACTTACTGTAAACTAAATTACAAATGC
The DNA here is from genome assembly GCF_041260155.1 of Ptychodera flava. Classification (NCBI taxonomy): domain Eukaryota; kingdom Metazoa; phylum Hemichordata; class Enteropneusta; family Ptychoderidae; genus Ptychodera; species Ptychodera flava. The sequence continues at coordinate 16,259,624 of NC_091936.1, forward strand.
AGACTTATGATATATAGTCTACATGTTTAAGTTTATTAGTAAATTGATGAAAAAATGCTGGTGCACTATGAGGTAATTATTTGCAAACCTGGTTGAGATCAAAAGTGCTAGATCTCCAAAATTCTCTTATCATGGCTAAAATCCAGTAAAATTTAAAAAATATACTTATTACAATGCTTTCACATTTTTTTATGTTATTACTTGTATGAATCAGTTTATGGATTGTACTGAGGAAAAAAATTATGATCACATTTCATGTTAGTCTATCTTAAAGCAATAAATTAGCACTCATGTTATTGGATTACTGTTACTGTTGACTTGAGCTACAACTCATATGATTGGAAGCAAATTATGGCTTGTGTCAACAGGTATACACATTCATGCTATACTTGGTGTATAATGGTGTGATAGTTACGTGTAAAATATACAAAATGACTGATAATACTGAAACTCTCTCCTTCGTCTTTACTTCAAATTAGCACACGCATGTCACAGTGGGCAATAAAGGCATCTAGCCATTTCAAAGTTTCCAGTCAGATGTTCACATCGGTTGGTAAAAACTGAATCAGCGTATTTTATTTCCAGGGTTGTTTTTCGTGTTTGTGTTATGGCATGTCAATAAAATTCTAGCCAAGATAAATCCAAAAGTGAGGCAAACCACATTATTTCAGCGATTCAAAACATGGCCACTGGGACAGCGTTGTTTCCATTGTGCAAACACAGAATGCTGTAGATAAAGACATGAGGGGTAACATAATGCAGGCTGAACACCTCATAGCCATGGGCACTTTCTAGATTGTTCATTTCTTTCAGCTCATGCTTTTGTGTCAATCAAATCAAAATCGAGAAAATTCACTTTCAATTTCCATCAAATGGTAATATATATATGAGGACTTCATTGATAAACTTATGTGCATGGATAATATACGGAATAATGAAACATGTGACCCCCTCCTTATATCAGTTCTGGCTTTCAATTACATGAATCCCACACACTGACTGACGTCAACAACGACTACACAACAATCATTCTTGCACTTGAGATGACACGGTGCTCGAAAAACCAAAAAAATCCTTTCAATATCGTGAAAACATTCAAAGGAAACCAAGCATTATTTTTTAGCCAAGAGAAACTACAATCTTCTCACATTCAAATTCAGTTCAATCATCTGTTGGTGCTGCTGCTGTTGTTATTGAATACAAGTTGGTGTTTACCCCTGATCTGGTTTCGTTTACAAAGTCTACATATTAAACTTTGGAATCTAGAAATATTTGATAAACATTTTAAAACGCGTATTGCCCATTTCTTCATTTGACATGATCAGACACTTTTCATCACAAAATTTACTGCAGTTGTGCTCGTGAAAGCAAAGGAAAAAAATTGGCCGTGAAATCATGCACTGAGTCACCTCACCTCCATTCCCAAATGAATTCTCCCTTATCTCCAACAACCTCTGGTGCCTTAAAAAGTCAGAAACTATGACACAATGGCAAAATGTACAGAGTATACCACATATACATCTCACTGATTTCACAAAATCTTGTTTTTTAAAGGAATTCCCATTGTTTCAAATCACTGATTACTTGACTTCAAACATGTTAAAAAAATTCAAACTGTACGACTCCGTGCATTCAAGTTCTTTACATGTTACTTTGAATCTGGGAAAGTAATGAACTGGTCATTTGTTTTGTTCTACCATGCCTACTTCACATTTGTGCCTCCTTGTTCTGTCTCACTCTTCTGGCTGAAACTTTTACAAAACAGCTCTAAAGAAACCTGTCTATACCAGGCCCTTGGGGGAAACAAAACATTGTCTACCTCATACAAAAGTAGTGTCTACATTTTTACACAGTAAATGGCTACGCAAACTCACTTTTCAAATGTTTTGTGGGCAAGTCTATAAACCTACTTGTAGATTTCGACAAGGCAGATTCTCAGACACTGAAACCGTAACATGTGGATGGTGGTAGAAGTGGTGTGACTCGTAAAGTAATGACAAACATGTGAATGCAAGCATGTTATTCCTGTGGACATTTTCAATTTGTTCCGAAGGTACATGGTAATTGGCGTGAACGACCATACTGTTATCGCTTGCTCGCCAGACCCTCTAAATGCCACGAACACCTCAGATGTACACAGCGCACGCATGTATACACATGGTTTAGCTGATTGTTGTTGTTTGACGAGGCAATTCTGCACACAAAGCCCAATGTTTGCTGAAACCATTCAGGAGTGAGTGTAAACATCAACACCTCTATCTTGGATTTCCTTCAGAGTCTGTGTTAAGTGGTTTCAACAACCACATTGCAAATCCTTTTGAAGTTCTACCAAACTTCCCTCTTCCTTCAGACAAAGACCAAGTTGACAGCGTACCTTGCTGACTCAAAAGTTTCCTGATTATATACTTAATCTGTATGTTCTACTGCTTGTATCAATATTCTGTACTCAAACACATTCATTTTCTACCTTCTGTTTGCAGCATGAACAACGGAGGTGACTTGTGTTTTGATACAAACAGGACCAAAGCAATCAATTAGCTGCCAGGATTAAGCTGATAATGACCTCAATTTACAAGTTAGATTTTGTCAGAGGTGTGAAAACAACTGCAGAGAGTTTACATAACAGTGAGATGCTAATCCCAGTTAACACCAACGTTCAAAGTAGGTATTTTACAAAATCTGTTGTCTTCATGTAAGCAATAACAGTGCATGTGGCTACTTGTGTACATGGGAAAGAACTGAGGGGCATTTAATTAAAAAGACAAAGAGGACTCCCATGCGACACTTCATGAAAATCAAAATCATTCTAAAAACTCTGGTTACCGAAACTTTTGGATATTTTTCTTCTTTTTGTAGCCGCTTGTATGCTAGGGGTATTCCTAACAGCATTTTGCAACACCTATAGCACTCAGCTTGTCAGCCTTCATATTAAATGAGATATGCAAGAGTATTATTTTACAAAACGTCAAGACAGCAATGCAGCTGTCTACAGTCAAAGCTCATATAGCACATACAAGTAAAGTTGGTGATGATGAGCCAAATATTTAAAATTTGATCTTGACCCTGCTGTTGGGGGGATGCCAGGGCATCTGTGGTTAGTACATTGAAGATCTACTGGGAAAACATTAATTTTGTAGTTTCTGTAAAGTTTGTTCAATGTACTGGTAGAATTCAGATGATCGCTACTGACAACTGTGTTTATTTCGCATCTACCCAGTATACACAAAGTGTCCAAATTAATTTCTTCCTAGTGCAATATAAGATTAAAAAATTGACGACGACACCGAAGTTGTTAGGGGACTAATTTTCCCAATGGCATTGAAGTGAATTGCAAATTGCACCCCAGTGCCAATGAGAGTCAAATTGTTGCAAAATGCAAATGAAGGCCAAACTGCAGCAGATGCTTGCTTTGACGTACTCGCATGTCCATGACGCCTGCACAGTCAAATTGCAGCAACTGCATGAGAAGTCACACTTTTGTACTTGAGTTAAAATAACTGTAACATGTCCCCACATGACAGCACTGATCAAAATCATTGTAACTTATCACGTCCTCTCTCCCTTTGATAAACACGTCTAAATGTCTCCTGGCACGGTGGAAAAGAACAAAATCATTAAAATTCGGATTTTGTGTATTTTCCATGATTTATAGCTCCATAAATACACAGCAAGGTCAGGTGATAATATCCATTGATAATATTGAGGTGACTGTGTTCTGGTTGGGCAGGCACAGAGAAGCGCTTCACTGATTACGAATTCTGGGCAATAGAAAAGCAATCCTTTACAAACCCTCCTTTGAACCAGGTAAGTGGTTTTTATTCGACATCTCTCCTCATTGATTTATCTTTAGTAAAGGCAGAAGCCATCAATTTGTAGTCTTTCCCAGCCTCTTGGTCCGTAACAACGCTCCGCATTGGGAATGGATCCTTCATCTCCAACATACATCGGGGCATGCATGTTCACAATGAAGCATTATTTTTTCAGAAATTTTGCAAATGGATTTTTCTAACAAACGATGCAAAACCGATGAAAACAAGTAAATTAGTGATATCACTAGCTATATTGAAAATGTCAGCTGGGGTCCTAATATAGCCTAATATGGCACAAAAAACAACATCTTTCTGAGCTGTGGCCAGCATGCATGGTGGACTAATGTCACATCTCACATGCTGCCAATGCCACGTATAGCAATGAAAATGTGAAAGTTGACAAAACTCCTGCGAAAACATTTCCTGCATGTCACATACTTGCAATCTTTGATGTATCTGTATAGCGATAGATGAGCAACAGGGGCCTGATTAACACGAGTTCCTTATGTTCTCTCCAAGTGCAAGGTCACTGTCAGGTAAAAAAACACTGTACTCTTTTCGCATGGGAATATTTCACAGGTAAAGCACACCAATTTTATAGCAATCATGGTGAGACTGCTCTCAAAAGTTTCCGATCATGTCTGTGCGAGGGATGATATAAAGACATGTCGAAAAAAAAAACCAGCAAAAAGAAAATATTCTGCAGATGCCCAAGAGACAATGTATAGAATTCAATCAGACTAGTGCACTCATCTTTGCTTTCATCAATTTGATGATGCCAAGAAATGTCCAGCACACAGCTGGCAAGAGTTACCGCTGGAAAGATGAAAGATGAGGATGATTAAAAGTGAAATGTCTGCACGCATCGTCTCCACTACGTTGCTTCCCCCCCCATTCTCCTCACCCTACCCCCAGGCACTAACAGTGGGAGACAATGAAATCATTCAAATATAGCGGAAAATTGTGGACTCAAAGAAAGGGTCCTAGTGTTGTGCTCCGTTGGGTTTGAGGTCAGTCTTTATCAGCTGGGGCAGCGATTTGTTTTCCACACGCTACTGATTGCTTTTGTTTGTTCAATGGAAGTCCAGTGACCAGGAACATGATTTAAAAGCGGTTAATATTCATATAAGGGATGTGTCTCACATTTTACTATGGTCTTTTTTATTATTACTTTGGTGGACTCTCCCTTAAAATATCACCTCGCGGTGACATGAAGAGGGCTGTGCATTGTTGCAGGCAGCATATCACAGTGTGATGTTTTTCCGACTCTCTTGTGTCTGAATGCCTCAATGCTGAACACAAAACTGACAATTTACAACCTAGGCGGAGACCTGTTAGAATCTATAGCAGCACATGGGATTCAAAGCATGGTTGAGAAACGAGCTTCCAACATTGTATACGGTGCCGCCAAATGGGTAATACTATTAATAGTGTCTTTCTCCCACGGAAAGTGAATGAAAATCATCACTCCACGACCAAACCGCTATCTTTGACCTGAATTTTCTGGTCTGTTTGTTTGCACGACACACCTAAGACACATAGGAGGTGCTTGGGCTAGAGTTTACAGGCAACTTTCACACCTTGACAGTGAATTACGCAGAATATTATTAGTGATCTCAAATCACACAATTTCTCAGGACATATTCTAATTGAAAAATCTACAGCATTTGCACTTCTTCGATATGTGAGTTCACAATTACAACGTGAGTAATTTCAATCGCCTGTTTTTCTGTAAAAGGAGTTTAGTTTGATATTCTGAAGGCTGATGATGACAGATACACTGTAGATGTCATATTAATGAAATGCAATCATGGCAAAATAGTCATATCATTTCGGTGATGGTTAATGAAGCAGAGAAGGACGATGACAATCAAATGATTTTCAGAATGAAAATTGTGATAATGATGGTAGTGATAATGACCTTAAACAGAGAAGACATAATGATATTACATTCAAAACTAATTAAGGGACACCCTTGAGAGTTGCAGTAATAACAGATGCATCCTCCAATTCTAATGAACTTGTAACTTAGTTTTGGTTTTGAAAAGTCTGTCCTCGCTGCATGAACCAATTTTGTTGACAAAAAACAGTGTCAGTAGTATGTAAAAGTACACGTATGTGTACAAATAGGCTTTAACACTGATGAAATGTAGTGTGTACCTATCTCATATACCGTATATTCATTAAGAGCTGTTATTTTCATGAAAAGGAGAACTTCAAGGATGCCTTTGTCATGGGCAGGAGGAAGGGCAGAGAAGTACATATAGTATCAGTGGTCCGATGAGAACACATGGTGTTTGTGTCCTGTAAAGTTTACACACTGACTATTCACAGCATTTTGATTCTACAGCATGGCTAACCAAGCATACCTTGCACATCCCTAGCATTAGGGATACAAAACTAAGGCCGTGAGTGATTCATAAATCTTTCAGTGTGGAGTTTGTCAAACACACTACCCAGCCTGAAAACAGAATATCATAGAAATCTCACAGAATTAAATGAAAATTAATCACTATTACTGCTTTTGAAGTGGTGTCATTTTAGACTGCTTTATTGACCCATTGCCAACAACTCACCATAGGTGTTGAAAGGTAACGTTCAGGACTTTCAGACTGTCTGAGACCTGAGAAACTTACTGTCAGTCTCTTTGAGACTCCTGACACCATGCTATGAGTTCAACTTGCCAGAAATTCTACCCTGTGTGCGACAAGTACACCAGTTGCTTCATCCGAAAATTTTGGACGCTATGTTTGAAAACTCTGCAACCAAACTTTATCTGCTTGAGACTACGTCCAAATTGAAATGTTTTTTGCAATTGTTTTTTTTTGGCGAGTCACTAACAATAAAAGATAATATACTATACCTAGTTTTAATTTCCAGAAAATCCAATGTACAAATATTGGACACTTCATGCAGTTTAGGAGTAAGTTTAGGCATAGATTTTGTTTGTGACATTTTTGAAGTAAACTTCTAAGACTGCACTGAAAGGTTTGTGACTGAACAGAAAGTAAGAACGGTTAAGCCACTCTACCCCTACAGAGTAGTTTAAACCAAATGTGTTTCAAAACGAAAGGGCAGAACTCATGAAGCAGAAATGGTAAGAGGGGACTTCAACATCAAAACTTCTCGATCTCGATGGCAAATAAATTTGCCTTTTCACATCTCTGTTTCATGATTGATTGTTTATCTGTTGTAAGACTATTGTACAGTAACAAAAGCCTAAGAGTTGTTGTATGCAAGAACATCTAATTTTAGTGTATTATGTACATTTGTGAGCCAAAAAAAAACAATTACTGGTTTATAAGGTATGTTGCAATTTATAGTGATGTATTTGTTTGCCATTTGGAATCTTTCTGGTGTAACTTAACTCAAGTATTGTCATTCTTGATGAAAGCCAAATTGTCAGAGGTTGAAACTCTTTTGTCACACCAAATGAATTTGTTGGCAATTGGGGAGGGTTGTGTTCAGAGTTTGATGTGACCAAATCTAGTAATTTCCGTTGCTTGGTCAGGTGTGTGATTTGTGCATTGTAAGATTACCTTCCTTCTTTGCAGGAAGGCCATCTTACAGCTGAAGCAGAAGTGCGCCAAAAAAAAAAATCAGTTTTTTGTGCAAGACCTAATTATAACGGTGCTCTAGGCATGAAAGGGTTGGTGTCTGTTTCGCCACTGAAAGGAACCACACCAAGGCTAGCTCGTTTACATCTGAAAACCTTATTCAGGCCAACCATTGAAAACGCGGAAAGACTTGAAAAATCTCCTGAGCACAGCTCTGCTTAGGGAACGCCTTCTTTCATCATAGTATTTGTGACTTTTGACTGATTTCAGAGCCCGGAGAGGTCACGGCACAAAGCTGGCACTACTGACGCCTTTCATCGGAGAATTCAACTCTGCACTGAGTCAGAGCGCCTCACCAACGAGACAATCAAAATAAGTGATTTTGGAATAAAACTACCTTGGAACTTGTTCAAATCACGTCTTTATTCATTGCTGATGCTATCTCACAGATAAAGAACACAACAAAAACCTTGCTCTTTTGTTATCATTCTTCCACAAAGGGAATCAAGAAATACCAGTGGATAGAGTTGAACGTGTCGTGGAAACTGCAAATCTGGACTGAGCTGACACAACAACAGGCCATCCCTATAGCACACAAGTTGACAAATCACTACACACATTTACAACGCCAAAATGCAGTATTACGAAAAAAATTTACAAAATTGCTCAACTTCTCTTTCAAAACAACAGCTTTTTCAGTAAAAAGACGTGTAGCCGTGTCCATAATGGTTCTATTTTGAGTGCCTTTATTCAAAGGGGTCACTATCCTTAATTAGTGAACTCGTACGGTAATTTGAAAGCTCACAAAAGATTATAGTGGGGCTAGGAACTGCACAATGAACACCATCCCACGCTGAGTTCACACACACAGTCAAACTTTAGACATTCTCAGACCCTCTCATACAGCCCCTCCAAGGACGCCTGTTCAAGTATTGCCAAATTATCGCTGATGGACCAAACAAATTAGCCCACTCTCAAACTAATAAATTCAATTAGGCATCTTGTTCACTTTGCTATTTTATTTGCATGTTCTTTTTCTAAGACTCCGCTTTTCTATTCTTATACTGCTTGTCAACTGCATGCAAGGGAATGTGGGATGTGGTTCTGTTCATTGACAGTAGGTTGCACGCTACATGGCTGATAAATTATCTATAAAAATATATTGTCTACACGTACTCTTAGCTATAAAAATCAATTGTGTACACGTACTCTGTTAACAAGAAGACAGGCTTTCAGAATTCTTCATTTTATTTGCGTCATTCCTATTTCACTTCCATTGTCTGGGTGACCTCTTACTTTATGGAAGGCAAATCCTTGATGAATAGAATGTGTATATGGCTGACCAGATTAGGAACCTCACTTCAAGCCTTGCCTTTTTCTTACACATTCATCAATTGAGAAACATTCTGTATCATTTGGCGAATTGGCCGATGACTGTAACAGATTTTACAAGTTTTGTCATCCTGCAGGCTTACAAAGTGCACTCAGGCGCTGAAATGTGGGTACATTTCTCTTTTAAAATCGGAACTGAACTGTTCAATGACTTTCTCCCTTCTGTGAATCTGGTTTGGTGATATGCACTTACGCATGGAGAGAGGGAAAAAAAAAACTGCAAGTATCGTGGAATAATGGAAGCATCACACTGACTTCTAGATAGCTTAGCACACCCACCGATTGCAGCGTTTGAGTTTTTGTTAAGCAGCGATAGAAAATATGAAATGAAAGAGCAGCATGGGGCATAAGAGTCTGAAGCGAGCTTATAATACTATAAATATCATAAACTGCCTTCCCCTTTGTAGCTGTCGACACGCACCGGCACGTGGGTCTGAGACGGCATTTCTGAGACTGCCAGCACAGCACCCTCCTGAGAGTGCACTAAAAAGCCAGAAAGAAAACAAGAAAAGGAAACACCACGACTTGCAAACAACGTTCAAGCATTATAAGCTTCAATGATGTAGTGACAAAATGCCTCAGGTTGACATGGCAACCGGTTGCCAGGAGACAGCCTAGCAAGCATGAGTCTGGGATAAATATGAAGGAAGCTGACAACGAAGGGGACAAATGGCTTTATAATTCTTCTTATGATAGCTGTTTGGTTATCTTTTCACTCTGCGACAAAGCTGGCAGATTTGAGCTCCTTAAGTGCCGTATTGATTGACTGTGTCAATTGAGTTACTGTATATAACGTGTTCCTTGGGAGACCAGACCAAAGGAATGGAGCTAAGGAAATTCGATGTCAAAAAAGAAGTCAAAACTGTTTACTATTTGTGAACAAGCCCAGCACAAAAGGCTTGCCTCCAGGGAGTGATTATAAAAGCCACTTGAAAAGCTAATATCCCCTCCCATAACAAATGTAAATTGTAGAAAAATAGACTCATTAAACTGCCCCTACTATTACATCAATTTAGATGTTTATTTTTACCTGCACTACCTGTTGATGTACTTACTGTAAGTCACATACAGGAAATTTGTAATGTTTCTTTTGTCTTGTTTCAAAATCTTTACCTTTTTTTCTACAAACAAGGTTAACTTATTCTTAAAAATTATTTTTATAGGACATTCCTTTGGCTCTCTTGACAAATAGCAGTGTAATGGATACAGTCCAAATGCACTCACTTTAACATGCCATGTTCAATGGACCGTTTGCGCAAGTTTTTCACTGCTACAGAGTACTATGATACCAATCAACTGCTACCAAAAAAATAGATACAATTATGAAATTGACCATGCCATAATGAAATGGATGAGCTCTCTAATGCTCATTTGCACACACACAAAACATGTGACTTTTTAAAATCCAGCTTTGTGTTATAAACACTCCTTAACAGTGATTGTAACATCTCACTTTCTCTGGTAAGACCGATACTGGAAATAGAAGATTATGATTACATGTAAAATTATGATAACTTATAGGAAGGCAAGAAAACGATTAACTTTCTATATAGTGACAATATGTACCATCAAGAAGCGTAACTAACTTTGTATTTACAGCATTTATTGAGATAATTTTCAAGAAACATAATTTTGTATACACTGAGCATTCATAAAGTGAGACAGTTTTCACAAGTACACAGCGTCTTACATGTAGTATAGACCTATGATGTTCCACAGATCAATACAAGGTGATCACAAAATTTTTGCCACGAGATATCACATCCTAGCCTCTACCATGGTTACTCTACCCCAACAAACCCTACTTTCCCATGGACAAGTCAACAACAACATTGAAAATGGTAAAAGGCATCTCATTTTTCAATGTCATTCATCACAAGCTTCTGGTTTGCGGAACATACTATGATTTTTCAGCATAAATCAAATTATGGATCATTAACCCTGTCATCCCTATTTACAAGTGAACTATTCCTCTCATACAATGGCAAGTGACAGACAAGTTTTAGTCTGATAAAGCATGTTTGACCTTTCAAATATATATGGTACTGTGGTGGTCATTTGTGACTGCTGTCTCCTTATGCAAAAAAGTTATTCTGCAACTCTATAATATTCAATTTTGCTGGTGTTCAGTAATAGTATATTTAGCCAACACTGAAACACAAAAGTTCAGCGTGACCAACATTTTGGATTTCATTTGTCAAATGCACAAAAAATATTACCATTCCCAAAAAATTCTCTGTATATTTTTCACAAGGATAGCCTGATTTTCTCATCAACTTTTATTGCTAGAAGCATAGACCCTAGAGAAAGTTTTCTTTTAGGGTCTATGCTAGAAGGGACAAACAAAGTCAATACAAGAAACACAAAGAAAAGATATCTGTAACTGTTGATAATGTTTTCATTATTTTTTGTTCTAGAAAACTACATTTACCTACCTTTTAGTTGAAATACAAAGTATAACCCTAGCAAATAATAAACACAGCAAATTACACACAATGTTATTGTTGACAACCGAATTCTAGACTGGATTTAAATTTAGTTGTCAACAAGATTTTACATCTTGTTCCCTTTCCTCACTCTTAAGGTAGAATGCGCCCCGGGGACAGATATTCGGACTCTCAAACTTTTTCAATACTTTTCTGATCTTCTGTTTGTGGAGGTTCATTTTAAAGCTCTTGATGCAAAAAATCTTTTTACCGTCTTAGTTTTTCGAAATTCAAAAATTTCATTTTTTCTCCAAAGATTTAACACAGGGATGGCGGCCATTTTGAATTTCAAATATCAGTAAATCTTGGGTTATTTGTTTCTCTAGTACCATAATTTGCACAGTGACCCCTGATTTTTATTCTTGATTTTGAAAGAGAGTGGTTGAAAGATTCCTCAAGGAAAGTTTGAGCAAAAGTTTAAATCTTTCACATTCGAGGCGCGAACTACCTTAAGTATAGCTGACACTGTGTTTTCATCTATCACTTAGAAAATTTCGACTTGTGAAATCACAACTTTTAAAAATACAAATAATGCAATCATTTTGAAAGCGATTTATTTGGTCTCTTTATCACTTTATGCAAAGTTGATTTTAGTTACCTCAGCCAACAAAGCACTTGGAAGGATTACTCCAACACATTATGTCTAGGGTGCAAAATACAAAAGACAAAGGATTACTTTCCATTTGCTTGCTAATTAATTCAGAACAATGAAATTAACATAACAGCAACACACATTTTTACCTTCTGACCTAATGTAAAGGTAAGCATATCATATTAAAACCTAGCCCCTAAATTGTATAACTTGACACTGGGATGAGAGTAAGGGATCTACTGCAGTGTCCTTCTCTTTTTGTTAATGATTAGAATCTGAGTTTCTGACATGCTGTCAAAACTGCCGCAAGACCTCCCGACTCTGTTCATAATTAGAGTGATTTGCAGCCTGTGGAAAGTGGCACCCAGCGTGAGTTCCAGCATGACCCTTCCCCGTCAAACTCCATTACTGCTGCCTCTTATGGCCACTGGCGAGCACGCACGCAGTACGTAAGGTACTGCAGTAGCCGCGCCGCACGAGTCCCCTGTCATCCCTCCCGATAATGAAAGTGATTGAACAAAGGCGATAATTGCAGTGGGACTTATTAAAAAGCAAAAGCCAAAAACAAAGGCCTGTGTGAAAACTGACAGTGATTTTCAGTGTTAACAGGGTATACAGCCAGGGGATTACAGCTGATATGTGTGGTCTGTTGTCTCAGTGGTTTTGTACTTCAGCGGATAAAACACCGCTGGCTGTCTCTGCCATTGTCCAAGACAATGTGGACGGGCTTTGAGGGGATCAATTAGTGTGGATCATTATAATAAGAAAGCAAGACTTGGACATCAAGTTGCCTACCCCCTACCTTCTCCTAACCAGACAACTAAGCTGCAATCTTTGAGTCATTAGCAAATTTTTTTATGAAAATAATTGTCTGTGTTCCTTTGTGTCTACAACGGAGTTGACATTTTGCAATTATACAACATTTGGCATCAGCTGCATGACTCCAAAATGGCGCAAGAAACAAAGACACACTTACTACTAATTCATCACGTTTCTTTGATGCACAAAAATTCTGGCATCAGTGAGTGTATAATGCTGACATTTTGAGTGGAATCCTGACATTTTGGTAGGTGTCATCTGAAATGTTTTGAGAGCAACAACACCATGGTAGACTTATCTTTTCACGGTGTTTGTGAGAATAATGCATCAGTGTCATCTTGACATGACATAACCTTTTTAAACACACTGAAATGAAATCACTGTAGAAAACCTCACTGTTCTACCTGTACATTTGTGATAACATCAGTATGTAGACGCTTGTTGACAACCAAACCAGTTTTGATGCACTATTTTTAGCAATCCTCATATATTTCCATCCTAAAAAATTCAGATTGTGCTGAAATTTTGCAGTGCTAAAAATGAGTAAAATTTGCTTACTTTTTTTCACTTCAAATACTACACTTATTATAACATATGACAAACACAAAAGAAACTAATATTATATTTGCTCCACTACTCCTGGCTTTTATAGTCCAAATAAAAGTATGTACTTCTAGAATTGCAATCAGTTGATGTATTTCAAGATTTTTCTATCCTGTCCACTATTATTTAAAGCTAAGAATAAGTCTCACCCATCACAAATCCTCTCATCTTTTGAGAATAGACAAAAATCATAATCAAAAGCACAGTGTAGGCTCACAGCAAAGTTTTCTGCCTTAGATCTGGGCAGATGTTGAGCAAATATACGAAACTGGTTCCTAAGTTGGTGTCCCTATGATGGGAAAAATAACAACTGCAATAAAGCCGGCTCATTTGAAATTCAGGGATGGCTGCGAATTTTGCCCTCCCTGCTGCATAATGACGTACAAAAGACGTGACCGACAAATTATTTCAAATTCACTGAAAACAAAAAAAAGGTTGTAATTTTCTACAAATGAGAATCAGATCGTGAAGGTGCATTAAGTGGATGCGAGTCAATGGTATTATGTGAATGCATAAACACAGACAGATCAGGCTGGTCCAATCTATCTGAAACCACTTCTGTGTATGGCGGTCATTGTTTTGCCGCAGACAGATTCAACACTTCCTCAAGCACAATCAGTGGGTTCTGTTGAAAGCACTCCTATCAAAGACTCAGAAAAAGCTGTATTTGCCGGCTCTCCAAGACATCTCCATCAGGAACACAAGCATTCATGAAGTAAAACCACTGACTTCAATTTTTCATAATACCAGCAAATCCTTCCTCCTAGAAAAATGTTCAAAACAAGGTCTCAACTGTTAGACAATGATTTATTAATCTCTTTTTGTTTTTGACAAGCAGAATGTTCCTACGTGCAAAGACCACTTGTTGCTAAAACTTGATCAACAATCATCATGACAGCCAACCTATACTTCCCCATAGCCACATAAAGTAGACAGCCTGATTAATGGTCTTCCCAGATTGTTGTAAAGCTTCCAGTAAGATGATTCATATTGCTATTCAGTATCCTCAGAATTCCAAATAACAAACAGCTCAAAAATTACCACTGACAACAATGAGTTTGCAAACCGTGGTTGCAAAAGGTGTAAGTGACAATGATTTACTTTGTGCGGTCTCTTGTTATAATTTAATAATAATGTGAGCATCTTTCAGCCGTTAATACCCATTTCCCTCTGTACTAAAATTTAGGTACAACATTCTCCTTGAAAAATGTGGGATAATTTGACGCTGAATAGTAACACACTACAGTAGAGGAATATGGCAGTTTGTTCACTTTGACAGTAAAACTGCAAGGCCTCAGCATCCAATTGGTGCTGAAATACAACTTACACAGCATCTGGTGTGTCTTTACTAAAATAGGACTGAGTCTTCCATAGATTATCAGTGATTATCACAGATTATCCATGGATTATCAATCCACAGATTTGACTGAGATGTGACAAAGAATTACACAGATAGCATATTACCTTCTGACACTTGAAACACTGGCATGTCACCATTTCATTTCAACAAACAATTGTCTGAAAAATTTGCTGGACAGTGAACATACACGTAGATATTAACTTTCGATTATAACTTAGATGCACTCAAATTAAAATGTCTTGACCTTTGACCCTCATTATTATTAATGAAGTTTGCCAGCCATAGCTCCTGAAAGTCATGGAAGATATCCATAAAGTCTCAATGAATAGGCAGTTACAACATTACTCATTCTATAAATGTAGAAAATCAGCTGAAGTAAAATCACCTGACTCATAGACTATGGCGACCTCAAGGTTTGTGAACCATCTGGCTCTTCTACTATGAAAAAAATATGGCAACACAGTGCTTTGATCAAAACCTAGAGCTTTCAAGCTATGTTAAATTTATAGGTGGGCTTCAGAAAGGTATCCCTGAGGTAATACATGGTCATCTATATGAATCATATTCTCAGACAGAGTTTCGTAGATAAAACACATGATCAGAGTTCTGTTGGGAAAGCAGAGATCTGCAGAATACCACTGCTAATTTTCTCTAATTTTGAATTTTCTTGATTTTCTGAAAATCGAAAGCTTTTTTGCAGGCATTCTTGGTCATCTTGTTAATCTGTATCAGGTGCCTGTTACCAGATTTATATCATAGGCACTTATAACTATGATTCAGATATCAGTGTGGACATAAAGTGTCATCAGCGATGTTTTATCTGATGAGATATTTTGTGGTTGTAGATCTTCTACCTAAATAGAGAGACTAAAAACAACTTGCCGTCTCAGCTTTTTGTTGACATTATAAAAACTACTTGAGTGATTCATACCAGCCTCAAGCTCTGACAAACCAACAGCAAACGCCAAAAATATTATGAACAGGAAATCAGTCGAGGACCAATTACTTTTACGTCCAGACACGCTGTCATAGTGCATTTTGCCACAGCTGAAGTATTTTGACAACAAAGATGTAATATATTCTCCTTGACCCGAAGCTTTAGGCACAGAGTACAAGTAAATACCAAGATAATGGGTTGAGCAACTCACAGTAATGAAAGCGGCAGGGTTTAGGCCCGAGGCATGAACAAGAACCGACAAAATACGGATGAAATGTGCTTGCTCCTTCTTTTGAACGCCACTGACACTGACTTGGGTCCATTCTATTACCTGTATACTTATCCAAAATTCAAAAAAATCTCTTAAAGATTATCAAAACTTATCCTTCAAAACTTGTGGGACAGTTTGGTTTGCATCCCCAGGCTACAATTCCTGGGACAATATTGACCAATTATGCAACAATTACTATTCTCATCAATCATCATTACGGGCAGTCTTGAAGACGTGGCAATAATACAGAGGCTCTTAATTTGCCTTTAATATACTGCCACCGATGTAATTTTAAGGCACTCTGCGTCGTGAGAATTAAAGTTTTAGAATTTTGCACATACCTTGCTCGGAAAACTACCAGACTATGAGACTACACCTGTAATGTTCTCATAATCAAGAACAAACTTATGGGGTCACTGTGCAATATTTCAGACTAAAACAGCACATTATCACAAATTTATAGGATTTTGCAATTCAAAATGACTTCTAGTTTTTGTTGAATTCAAACAGGTAAAACACAAAAAAAATAATTTTTTTGATTTTCTCAAAAATAAAAGAGGTGAAAATTATCTTATCAGTTTCAACACGGACTGACACAAGCTCTTTAGGAGAAACGGGAAGAGTTTTAGTTTGAAAATCTTTCCCTAAGGCGTTATTTGCCTTGATCAATTAGCTCTTTCCTAGCAAGTCTCTCTATCTTTCTCATAAATTAACGATCGAAAGTCTCACATTTTCCTTGACAGACAGGACTTCTAGGCTACACAAGATCATATTACCCTACTAGTTTTGAGGAATCTTACAATGCTGAGTTTGCTCATCATCATATTTGTTCAACAACCTTTAGAGAAATCTACCTTTCCCTGGAATTCTATTCAAACAAAGGTATTTCAAAACCTACTGTTTACAGAAAATATAAAATGACCAGAACAAACATCAAAACTGATTTCTTTTTCCACAGAGTTCAACGAAAGTGATATTTCTCTTGAAGGGCGCGGTAGCGACTATAGCCTCGATTTGATCAGACAGTATGTTACTTGATGCCACAATGATTCAACAAAGCAAATCATAAGCATTAAAGTGGCACAATACAAAAGCCTAGGGCAATGGGCTTATTTTAATTTGTACCCGAGGGACAGTAACCACCGCTGTGTGCCGTGAATAGCCAGCGTAATAAAGAATTACTCTCAGCTCTCGTTCTCAACTACGGTTTCTATTTCCAGCCTTAGGGTGTGTTTCATTCTGACATGAAAATATCAAAATTGAAACAGTTGCACATGCTCTGGAATTGAACACTTGTAAAGAGTTCAAGTTAATTTTTAATCAGATGAAATCGGCGAACCAAGCAGTTGGAGATAATTCTGACAATTTATTGTATTATTTTTTTGTGGAAAATGAGAAATGCTAAGCTCAAAACTGTGTATTGCTGCTGGGTGTATTTGGGTCTATGAATAACGGGCCCATTGCACTTTCATTTGTGACATTTTTTTTTGGCAGCCAAAAAGTATGTCTGTGGTGTTGCCTCAAGGGTCATGGACAAATGACAAAAGCTCCACTCAGAAGTAAAGATGTGTCACAGCCTCCTAATGTCTTGTGCTTTGATGAGGGAGAATCGGAGAAAGCTTTCATGCAATAAGAGTATCAGCCAGAGTTTAAATGCACTCACTATTGTGTGTGTGTGGAAATCATCCCCCAGGCACATCCTACCATAAAAACGGTATTAACGAAGAGAAATGGTTGGAATGAAAACTGAACAGCCACAGAACTTAAGTACGGTAACAAGTGTCTCAAAATACAGCTCACTACCTGAGAAAAATATTTATGAATCATTCAGATGCCAAACTTTGACATGAAAGCAACACATTTCCTTTGATTCAAAGACACGAGTTCAGAAACACAAAACTCAAAATTGCTAGGCTTTGTACAAATATGTTTTGGATTAATTAAGGTGACAAGAGAATAATCCAATATTTATCATATTATGGCATTCTTAAACACATAATCACAACTCTTCCAATGATATTTTATAAACAGTAGTCAAACAGGGTAACAAATTTATACCTGTATCTACCTATTCTAATCCTACTGCTATGGTGATTAATGTCTCTATAAACTCTACCTGTCGCACCAAATATTTCAGTACATCAGAACTTATTTTAACTGAGATGGTATGGAGCTAAAATTTCTACCATTTAGAATAAACATTTTCAGCTTGCTTTGATCTAGATGTAGGGTCTGCTACAAGGACTAAGCATCTGGAAAGCTCTGTGCTGTTATGCAATGTCTCTTACTGAGAACAAACATCAAGAAAAGCACCAACCGAGATGAATACATGCACTACAGCTACACATCCACAGGGCAGGGTGAAAAAATTACCTGAAAGATTTGATTTTCCACATCTTTTAACTCATAAATGCATCGTTAAAATTGGATCAATTTCATTATGTAATAGTCTAGGAAAATCCTTATGTAAAGAACTATATATAAACTTGAAAGCTGACAATTTTTAAAACAAAATATATGAAATTATGCTTATATTTGGCTATTTTGAGTATTCTATTGATTAGATGACCTTTCATGTTGCCAATTAGTATGACCACTCAATAAGTTTTGGAATGGCACTAAAATATAGATGGTCAAATCAGAATCCACATATTTACAGTAATTTAACCGGTGTTTCCTGTGTATATTTGATAGTTAAACCTAGGGTGTACCATTTTTCCTAAAGAGTCTGGCAAAAATTATTTACATAATCTCAAAGAAAGCTTGTTAAGCTCAGCTGATTAATTCAATAATTAATGTTGTGTCAGCAAATTGTATATTGCTGATGACACTTTTTTGGCAGTGAAAATAAAATGTATGACAAAATGACATCTTTGAGGAGTTGTGGTTTAAATTTCTTTTCACCAGTGTTTCACTTGAAAAATAACCCCTGTAATTGTCTAAACATTACGTCTTTCCAAACCGAACACTTTTGAACTGTTATGCATGTGAACACGCATGGGTAAACAGCTAATAATTATCTGCTCTCAGGGAGTGTAAAATACAGGCTGAAATCAGTGGGTTGTGAAATCATAGGGGTGGGATGTCCAAGTTGCTAGGCCACTGCTGGTTGCTTCTTATGCTATGAGGGTTCTCATAAATTTCCATGCCTGTTTATTCACCACAACCAGTCTCTTCTATCATTACTTATGTAACATTCAGACCATAAAGCTTGCCAAATTTCTAACTGTTAGACTTCTCCAAAAGTTATGGTAATTAATTTCTGAAGCATGGATGACAAATCTTTTGCCACCCAATGAAAAATGGTCTGTTATGAACTTCCGGGGCTCACGTGTTGCATTTTCTTTCAAAAAAGTTTTAAGCATATCCCATAATACTAACAGTGCAACTTTCACTGTGATGAATCAGGTTTCTGTTGTCTATGTCTGTGATTTAATAGTCAAGATCCAATGAGTTCTAAATCATCCTTTTATACTACAGTTTTCTGTTTTAGCTGTGCACATTTAAAGAGATCTACAAAGATTGGCTCCTTCCAGCTGTTGAACGTAAATTATCTGGAAAACAATAAACCACAGACAGTAGAAGCAACTATACTGTCTATGATTTACAATTCTACATCTTTCCTGGAAATATAGATAATGCCAATGACATTTCCAAAAGTGAGTCATACAGCAAAAATAACTAACTAGTCAGTATTTCCTATATTTGATACAATGGTGCTAATCAGGTTTGTTGCTAAATATGGCTGCACAACATTGGACACTACTGCTTGAAATTAGGACAACTTTTTGGACAAATGTTGTTGTTGCATGTGAGGCTGTTGTTGCAACTTGTAGTCTGAGCCATAAATCAGTGTGACTTTCATTATCAATGGTAACACTAGCAAGTCTTATTTTCGTCATTCTTACAGAAAATGTGGACAAATATTTATTTTCGCATATTAATGAAAGAAAATTGACGTCATTTGCAATCAGCACTATTATGGGTGTGTCCCATTACAAAAGTCTGTTAGGGATGTATAACAAATAAATGCCTAGAACCAGCCTGATCCAAAAAGACATTACACTTTCATCATTGATACGCAAAAGTAAACACCTGTCACAAGTTTTTGAAGATACTTTCAGAAATTACATTGACTGGATTGGCTTAAAGTTGATACAAGTAGTTCATGTACCTGTGTCAGCATCAAAACTATAGTATAGTCTATAGTATGAAAATGACAAGGGGTAGGATCCAGCCACAAGCTGCACCAAAAACGAAACAGTTGCAAAAGCGCACGATTTGTCTGAATTTCTGTCCACAGAGGGATAATAGACAATCTGTAACAGGGGTTTGGATGCACAACCACAAGTTTCAGAGCGCAATTTTGCAACATTGGATTTGGTCCGGGTATTTGGTGTATTGACACGGTAATCAAGTCAGCCGTAGAACCAGAAAAACAGGTGTCCTGTAATGTGAGGACAAGATGTGAGCGGTTCATTTGACGAAGTATGAGTATGACTTCAATTATATTAACGTGAGGCATCCTTTGAAACTTCTGTTTCTAAAAATAAAAACTAGCACAGAGCGCTATACGTCAGTTATCATTATAAACTGAACTGATAATATCTTACCTTGCCAAAACTGGCGGCGTTTACAGGTTGGGTATCATTCTTCTCACAGAAGTCTAAATAGTGCATGTAGAGCGTGCTTCTTGGTATGCACACCCCCTCCGCTATCTCGTAAGTGTCTTCTAGCCTGTACAGAATAAAAATGCCATTTATGGAAAGGTGAATGAAAGTTGGACACTGCTGGACGGACAGAGAACTGAACAGAAACAGTGCATGCCAAAGCTGTATGCGCAAATGCACGGTACAGTGAACAAGCACAAATGGAACAGAATTTCCGAAATATAGAAAAAAGACGCAAGTAAAGTTGACTGGAAAGGCGGCTGTATCAAAGTGACGCAATAGTCGTCTAAAATTAGGCATCATTATACGATACAATTTTCAGTATCGATGGAAATCTAGCGGTTTGAGACGAACGTCAAAATCTGCTTGCAGATCTGAAAGTTGCGCCATTAAAGTTCAAAGGTCAAAGTGCAATATAAGAACAAATCCAGTCAACACAAGAACGATTATCTGTTTTGGTAGACATTACACAACTATACCCCAAAATTGTTAACTATATTCCCTAAAGACTTTTATAATTAAAGCTTATTACTATTATTTGAATGCCGAGCATGGAAATTCCGAAAAAGGTCGTGAGCCCGCTACGGTTGAGGTCAAGTTGAGCGGTTCCGGAATCAGACTGCCCCCATTCTGCGGTGCAGTGGGTTCTCTCCGAACAGTCAAAGCGGCAATAGGCCTACAATAACTCCATTTGACTTCGTGTTTTACTTCAAGAACTTTTGACCAAAACATATTTACTTTTCATTTTGTACAGAATTTAGTGTTTCATGTGAGGTAGCCTAGTTGGCCACAAAATAAGCTTATAGCCTTCAGCTTTACAGACGACACCCCTCCCAAAAGTTTAGCGACGCTTCAGTTTCTTCAGGGGGAGGCGATGGATCGGGGAGGGGGTCACCCTCTTTTTGACTATGATGATGGGCCACCATGTTTTTGAAATGCTCGGGGGGGGGGGGGGGGGGTTCAGTGTGTTTTTGAATTAAGACACGGGTAGGCCCTACATGCTTTCGATTGGAGAATAGCGACAAAATTTAAGTTGAATAGGAATTTCGAATATCACGCGAGGATCTTTCGGCTTCTAGCTACGTGGAGTATTATATGCCACCCCGCCGGGAGTTGCGGAATAGGAAAAAAAACAAGGCCTACCGACATACTAGTAGCGCCATGTTACCCTATATCATGATTATCCTATGTATTGCCAGGAAAAAGTCTTTAGTTTCATCAGTTTCTTCGTATTCTTCCAAAACTTGGCTAACATATGTTGAGTTCGATCAAGTTTGCTACCCTACCTCCGGCTGTCTTCAGCTAGGCTAAGGCTATGGCCGACGAAAAACAAAAATGCTGACCATGATTTGTTCTATCTTTGATTTACATGTTAGCGGTCAGTTTACAGCGGCTTTTACATATAGAATGCTTAAATTCAATAGCTATCTGGTAGAATGCGGAGCAAACTATAGAAGAAAGAAAACAGCACCGATTTTACCGACGGGAGATCCGATGTCGATCGTACACCATAATTGTAGCTGTATGATATTGAAGTGGTAAATAGCATATCACAAAGTTACCACGTGACATTCTGTTACAATAATTAAGCTTATTGCATATAGAGGAAACAAAAAAAGTTTTATTGGTTCTTTTAGGTATAATTCGCGAGCAGTAGAGGCCTATATGCTCAAATGTGGGCAGGCATTTCGAGAGACGTATAGTCGAACTTACTTTTATCGCAAACGACGTCGACCCAGCCGACCGCCTTTATTTTACTTATTTCATCGGAAAATCAGCCGTTCTGTCCACATAAGGCCCAGTTATCCATAGACCCGGTCTATATTATGCCTGACCACAAAGCATGCGCACTCATGAGACTGCGCATGTGGCGAATAGGGCCTACAACTATAGCCTGCATGCAGGCTTCTGGGATAACAACATTCACATTTGCAGGTAGGCCTAATCACTGTGCCTTCACAAGTGAGCGGCGCAACTTTAAACTTTTGCTCACTTAGAGTCAATTGAGACAACTCGGAGCAGATGAGAGCGCGTATGTCACAAACACAGTATATCGCTTTAATAGGACCAGGTGGCACGCATCTTGGAGTAGCCTAGAAGTGAATAAAATACCTGGCATTTCATCCGTGCGGGGAATAATAATCGCCCTCGGGGTCTAATAGTCTCTAATCTCGTTCTCAGGTGAGATAAGCAGTTTTTCATTATTTTCTTATCAAGGAAAATTTACAAGTAATGAAATGATGAGCCGGCGTAATGTACCAGCAATCCAATAACATTTAGGGCGCTGTTCGCCATAATGGACAGCGATTTTGTCCTACAGAATGCTTGGTCGATTTTTTCATTAACTCGACAAAAAGGAAATTCGGAGTGCTTGTATTTAATTTTATCCCCTTTGCATAAAATGGGATGTCATTGATGTTGCTCGCCTGAATAGTTTCAATGAAATCTCTGAGTCTTTTTTCTCCTCTTTTTACCCCTTCTATATATCGCGCTCGGGCTTACAATAAGCTGCGATTTCGATGTCGGGGTTCAGAGTCTGGAACCCGTCTGGGGTCACGGGCAATGAACGTGGGTTTTTTTCAGTAGCACTCACCGTGCCTCGCGCGGTTCACCGCTCACCAAAAACCGGATCGGTATCGGAGTCGGTGTAATTTGTACCAAAATCGCGAATACCGTCCCTAATCCGCGATTACGCCGGCGTTTTTCAAAAACGCTCTAAGAGTATATGCCAATTTCAGGTCTGAGGCCGCTGGCATAGCAAATGTACTGTATAGAAGATAGATCGGTGACGTCACAATGCACCGTCCTCCCTCTCAGTGGCACCTATTTCTGTTGTTTATTCACATCTTCAGACTAAATGTCATAGTTCGCACCGCCGGGCGGACTGAAATAGCCATTGCTTTGGAAAAAAGAGAGAGACCGTATAGGCAACCTAAGCCACAGTCACTCGTGATCTATTCAGCTCTGGGACTATTCGCCCCATATGGGGCGAATAGTGGGGCGAATAGTCCCAGAGCTGAATAGATCACGAGTGACTGTGCCTAAGCTTCCGATTGGCATCCGCGGTGTCGCACGAATGCAATATTCTGCTGATAGCTTCTGCCGTAGTTCACGAAATTTTTCGTAGACGGAAGGTCGACCAGCTACTCTGACGAAATCTGTGGGAAAACTCGGTGAACGGTGATTAGAACCCGGGTCATACCCAACGACACGGACCTATAAATGACGGTATAAACACTATTTTATTGTCCGCCGCACATCGTTGACCATGCGGAACTAATTCCGAGCAGTGTTGCGGCACTTTCCGTCCAATCCTTCAACTCAGATTTCTGGCACGGCTGGTCGACAGCACGTTTCGTTGACTGGCATACTTCTGACGTCACACCAAAAGACACCAGTCATTTCAGAGTACTTGTTCTCGGGATTTTCTCATTGCGTAAGCCAAGGCTCACAGTCGGCTAAAATTACACTGCGATTCCACCTTTTCGCTATGAATTCCCGATCCACAGACTTCCCCGGCTTTTTTGAACCTTTACAAGGATGCATCCGTGACTAATTCGTCGTTTGATCTGTCTATCCCCACTTAACTGAGTGTAAGCCGCTTAAATGCATGGGAAGCATTTGCCACTGAGCGGCGAAAAGTCTCTCTCGTCGAAGTACGTTCAGCAGAGACTTAGAAATATCAGCCAGCGAGCAGGCAACATATATTATTTTTTTAGAATTATTTTAATTTCAGACTCTAGAGCCAAAAGAGTATATTGGTTTTAATCATAATTTGTTTGATGAATAGGGAACTGCTATTCCACATTGATGGAGATACCAATAGGTGCAAAACCATCCGAACATATTTGCGCGAACATAATATCTCTGCACGTGAAATTACAGCATCATATTGGTATCATTTTGCTCTTTCGTAATGTATACCCCCCCCCCCCGATTTGTATCGTAATGCGTTTGGCCCCCGATTTCCGGCAATAAGGACAACTTTTTTGAAGACAAAAGTTCGACATGACCCCGTGTGCTGACAGATGCGGTGAAACACGCGCATCGAGCTGCATCGATGGGATTCTGTCATGCCGAAACAACGGAATTCCGGAAATACATGGCGGTGACCCCGAGGAGAACTGCGAACGTGTGGGCGGCTGGGTTTATGGCGCTAACGGGAGAAAATTAAGCCAGCTGTGGAGAACGCCCTATTCACACCGTGTTGATAAGGCTGTTGAGGGATCAAAAGAAAGTGAAGTGGGTCGCTTAGAACACTAAAACACGTCGAAATTTGTAAAGGTTGTGTGAGAGACGTGAGATTTCATCGGTTTTGGAGTCTGCAGAGATGTTGTCAGCGCACGGGGGGGGGGGTACATGCTTGGAAACGTTTCTGTGCGATCATCTTTCTGCAGTGGGAGATTGTGTACGAATCCTTCAACCACGTGACATCTGAACACGTGTTTACCTAGGTACAGAGAAAATCTCTAATTTCGTTTTTTGCGATTTCATGTTTTTAAACTTCGATATATTTTCCTTTTAATTCACAAATTATATGCAAATGCGGTTGATAACATATGGAGGGCGGCCCGGAGCAGTTTCATTTAGGCCCAGAACGTTGAAGTCGGCGTGAGTGCGCACGTACACGCAGTGATCTCGAAGTTGTCCACTTAGAAGTGTCCCGACAATACGTCGATGTCAAACGACAAAACTTTTCAGGTGGCGGCGAACTGGTGTCGCTGAATACCTAAAAGAGATCAGGTTGTCCACATGCTAGCTTGTCCTTGACATCTTTTGGCGTGGTTCTACAACTGCGATAATTTAGGCTAAACAAGCAACGGCGAAGAGTTCAGAAAACAGCGAACAAAAAAAGAACACCTTTAAGAGTTAGGGATTGTGTGCGAACAGCACCATGAGTGGATATACACATAACCCCGCGGGCAGGGTGTGAACTCTGTTCTGTATTCCTTCGTTCCTTTGTTTTTTTTTTCTTTACTGTCGGCAGGTAACTGTACTGTGGTTCTGAACCGCAGTCAACCTCTTGAATGGGATGCAGACTTACCATTGCAGGGTCAAAGGTGTCGAGTGCGGCTTACTGGCTTTGCGAGCGCCTGAAACAAAAGACACAAAATATCAATTAAAAGGGATTAGGTTCACATATAGGCCCAATTTAGCCAGTCAGCATGTGAATACGCGCCCGCAAAATAGAATCTGTGGATGGAACTCATTTCCCGCCAAAATTCACCAATGATCGAAGTTGACTCATTGGTCACGTGCCCATCATATGACGCAATTGCAATAAAATTGTCCTCTTAAAAAGTGAGAAACGTGCGTCCTCTTTCGGAGGGGAGGGGTGCAGATATATTTCCACACGGTTCAGCTAAGCTTTGTCCGCAATATCGTTCTTTGTCATTAAACCGTATACATAAACAGTGTGAGTGTGTGCATATAGGGACCTACACCTAATATTGGTGTCGCGGTACACCAAGCCCGCGGGCCAAATGGTGATCGCAGTGCCACGGAGTAACGGACTGCGACAACGCACTGGCACTGTGCTGAAACCTGACCAGCGTCAACGAAGTTAAAGAGTAGGCAGCGGTTCGGTGATTCCGTCTATCGGAAGAGTATCAATTTAAATAGGGAAAGTCAGTTTACAAGCGTACTTAAACACCGTTATGACACACGATACGGATATGTTTTTTTCTCTTTCTGTTGCCATCCTTTGAAACAGCAATGTTCACCTTCAAAGCAGCAATTATAAGGTGCGATTTCCAGCTCCTCCGAACTGCCTTCTACAGTGCAGTTTCATTAACCCCTCTCCCTCAACATCGCCCCTCTACATCAACTTTTTGTTGAGAAGCAAGTAAAACTTCTTTTCTCTTTCTTTTTTACGAAAACCGCGCTTAAATTTGGAAAAAAAGGCGTACATGGGTATTTCGGTGATAACTTCGCTCTCTCTAGCTGAACAAGAACTAGTAGCGCCACTATTTATGAACCATCCCGAATGGCGCGCTGATGTGTACAGGTTTTCTCCACTGTCGAACCTCTTCAATTTGTGTCGTTCGCCAAATCGAGTTGACAGTAGATATCTCTTCCTTTTGGTAAGTGAAAAAAAAGCAAAAGGAGGGCTGGCGGACTGTAAGCGCTTGAGGCAGATGAACTGATTGATGACAGCGACGAGGAACAGTCGACCTGTGCGCTATTTGTTATTTCATTTCCTATAGAGAGCTTTGTCTCCGCTAGCATGTCTCCTCTTTCTGAACGAGCCGGAGAGCCATATGCTATTGCATTACTAATATCATTAAATGAATTACGACGGCGATGGTGGATATGGGGCTTCAATGGCGAATTGCCCAGCACCATTCATATCGATCTTGCAGTATTATAAATCACCCGACCGTTCAACATATGTAGACCACGCCGATGACAGGAAGCGGGCCAACGTGCGACGCTCGCCGGGGTAGAGCCTCCCTCCGCTGCCATTGTCTTCGGCGATTGCTTTCATAAGGTGTCGATAATTACGTTAAAATTCATACTCCGGTTCGACTAACTTTGAATCCGTGTTAATTGGACGCATATGTCGAGGGAGGTAAAGAGGGGATTCTGCCCTCGGGAGTAGAAGACGAAGACGAGAACAATTTTATAATCCATTAGGAACACATAAGTGTATTCACCGTAATTTTTACCGTATCATAAAATTTCCATCATTTCGATCTAACGACCGCGTAATGACTGTCGCATTCTCGTCAGTCGGCGGAGTCTGCCGCAGTGTATTTACAGGAAAGGTTTTTGGTCGGCAAAACCATGACTACAATACTTCCATGCAACGGTTTTACTGCCATACATCGCGGGCAGGCGGTGCGGCGTACCTTCGAGACTGACACTGACGCACTCGTGAACAAAGCTTACAAACGTTTTGGTTCGGGGAAAACAAACTCGCAATTTTGCGAAAAAAAACGTTGCCGACTTGTTGAAAATTCGGATTTGTAAGCCACGGAAATAACTAATGCTAACAATTACTGGCTCCTTTGCTGTCCAACTCGTCATTGTCAATGTCACGAACTCGCGAGGTATGAATTACCATAACATAGGCTGGGTTGGAATGATTTTTTTTTTCTAAATTGGAAGATAATAAATTGAAGTTGTCAAATCTATAACACTCAAATGTGACACCTTTTCTTCAAAGTGCCTACCAATCGACATCACGAACTGCCCTTGTACAAACACGGCTTTTGTATTCCGCACTGTCCGATCTTTCTCAAGACAGCCATTTCGTGAGCGGTACATGGCATTGCGAGCCTTACAGGACATGTCGTCACTTGCAAAAAAAAATCAGATAATTTGGTTATACTTTCATGCAATCAAAACCCGTGAAATCCGATTTCACGCAGGACATTGTGAAACAAACTGTTCTTTTACTTGTCCGCGCGATCCAAGAGAGCGGGCGCTGGCCGATCAGCTTCTTGTATTACGTGTGATAACGGTCGTGTTCCGGATGGAGTGCCCTGAACTTCCAGTAAACCAGTGTGGCATGTACCCTGAGCATGCCTTGCGTCGTTGGTACCCATGGATACAAATTGTCTTAATAAAATTCCAGCGACACATCGCAACTATGTAATTTCATCCTTTCGGAATGACAGTTGTGGGAAACATTGATTTCTCCGCTGACGGAGCTCCACTGCTGACGTCGCTCTGTATAGAAAGTTCGTCCCGCCCATAGTTTCTGGGTTGCAAGTTCAATACCACAAATGTCTCCATCGTTTGCTGTAATATAGCCCTTGTGTATCGAAGCAAAGTGGGCCGCTAGCGTTCGCTATA
Organism: Ptychodera flava; assembly: GCF_041260155.1. Lineage (NCBI taxonomy): Eukaryota > Metazoa > Hemichordata > Enteropneusta > Ptychoderidae > Ptychodera > Ptychodera flava. Next base: position 16,287,920 of record NC_091936.1, read on the forward strand.
TGAAGAAAAAACACAACGGTACCCATCACGCTTGTTCGCATGTGTCAAACTTGTATGGGCGATGCATCATTCAGTGGGGACATAGCACCGGTATAGGCCTATACAATTGGAAATCTCAAATCTCAAATCTCTAGCGCGTGAAATCACATCGTCCAACTTACAACAACCTTGCCTGGTGAAGTTACTGCACAATCTGAATTATAATATTCCTTGTGTTTTGTATATATTTTTCTTAGGAAAACGTTACTGTAGGTAAGCAATTATCAGGTTTCTTTTCTATACAAGAATTAATCCCTAATCAGTATGCCCGAAACGTGACGATTAAAATACCCTCTTCTAATAGCTCGCAATCGGAGGATGGTTTTGATATTTTTGTAGGTCATTGCAAGTTTACACCCAAGCACCATCAACAAAATTCCAAATAAGTGGTCTCGTAATAAATAAAAATAGCATCCCCCTCGATAGAAACTTTCATATGTATGTACATTTCATTTAATAAATGATAAGCGCTAATTCTTTAGATATCAATGACAGTGTTGCGTAGTAACCGGCCAGTGCGCGACTAGAATCTGCCCGAGTTTACTCGCCACAATAAACTACTTAGCTTTGGTCGCAAGAAAAAAGCGCCATTCGAAAAATCCGCGTTGCAAACAATGACATCTGTTTCACGCAAGCACAATCCGGTGGTTAAACACCGTTGGCCAAACCCCTTATAGTACGTAGCTGTACGCGCGGCTGTGAGAGGGGAACTTACTTGGTTTTGGTTGGTCGAGATCTTCCAAATCGCAGTTTTCCTTCTCGTCCAGGTGGGAAGTATCCTTTGCTTCAGCCTCGCTCAAGCACTGCTCGATCCAGGTCTCTGCCATGACAGAACAGAATACACGTTTACCTGTGGTGTCATGGATTTGTAACCGGTTGTTGCTTTTTTTCTCTCTCTCTCTCTCGCTCGCTCGCTCGCTCTCCCCGTCTACGCTGAGGTGAAGTCTGGCCTTCACGTCACAGTGACACGCACATATACACTCGGCCTGACACCGTTAAGGTTTACGGTTCCCTTCTGAATAACTTAGCACGTTCGAACAGAGCGCGGTGTACACAGTAGGGCACTACATGTATTGTACATATGCATAGAGGGAGAACCCATTGTGTATATGAGCCATTCTAATTCAACTCAGGTTGAATAGCGGCGTTTTTTTCGTGGCTACTGTTTGTGTAAGGGATAGGTTCGTGTCATCCGAAACAACTTCCTATTTATGCGCTTGCATAATGACACAAACACACACCTCGCCAGGCTGTAAACACAGTCTCGGAGAAAAAAGTCATTGAAAACGCGGAATAATAGACTAAACTCTGCCAATAGCTAAAAGCAATTATCCAGCTCCCTTAGAGCGTCCAGAATCTCTCGAAAAATAGCTCCCCGGGGCAAGAGCTGTAACGGTGCACGGCTAACGGATCGGCGCGCTGAACTGACTGATCGGATAGATAAAAAAAATGAGTGACAATCCAGAGTTAAGGTTATTATACAAGGAAACTGTTTCGGGGATACGTCACTCATTATGATATGGAAAATCTCGTTGCCAATATGATTGGATGCGAAGTCTCTCGTTCTGATACGCTTTGCGTTAACGCTGCCTATAAACAATGCCCGCATTCTTCGTACTTCTTTCCTGTTGTCATGACAATGCGTATCTAGTACATTGTATACGACATGCACGACAGCGCGTCAGATGACGTCACTACGGGGAATTACGTGGTATGTCTCCCGTTCGGTTTTATATACTTTTGTAGTTTCACTCACAGTGGTGAGAGAAAAGGTCGATATTTTGCTTCAATTTTTTCCGAGCGATGAAATTGTCAATGACGAGGATATACCGGGAAAATTCTGACATTATATTTAATGAAATAATTTGCAGCTGACCTACGCATCTCCATGTCTTTTAAGTTTAAATCTAGCCTATCTGCAAGTACGAATTCAGATAATGCAACCAGGCTTTTGCAAAATCATAGGATATATGCGGATTTTTACAAGGCGTTGTTTTGTTCGGGGGCTTTTATTGTTACCAAACGACTGTTTACTTTCCTCTAGACGACAGCAAATTACAGGAATAAACACAAAAGTGTGACGTAGGTTTTGAAATAAATCTAAACCGATTGACTGTGAAGAGCGTACAAAGGCAGATATTGAGTACGCACGGCGCCCCAAAAGTGCACAACTGACAACTCTCCGCTCTGTGGCGTGACTGTGCGTGGCATAGCGGTGTACTCTGCAAGGCAAGGGTTACCCGCTCGCGAAGTTGTCGTCAGAGGGCGCACACCTGGTTATCCGCCGACGAATGCGACCTGTAACAATTCTGTGAGGTCATAAGCAGGTATAAAACGCATCGAGTAACTTACGACGACGTGTATCAAAAGGTAAATTAATTCTTCAACCTTCCTAAGATCATAAAATTGTCGCTTTTGATGATTTTTCAAGAAGACTTATAATAACTAGTTCAAACCACCACGAACGCATGTATTAAATGTGGATGGATGACATGATTGGCTGTCAAATGATAAACTCCTGTTTATGTCATTGCATACGTTGCTGCCATTATTACGCATTTCGGATAAATACCATAGATAATGTTGTCGTTGTTTTATCTGCTCTGTCTGTAAGCAGGGCCAAGGGTATGTTTTGTCGGCCGCACCATTAGGATGACCGACTTATGAAATGATATTATACTCGATATCAGGCGGGTGGATAATTGAGAACGTGGGAATGTATTTTTGCCATGGAATTAAAAAATGAAAGCCACTACGACGGCTACTTCATGTGGTTCAACTGGGATTCTGGTTTACAAATCTGATCCTTTGCATTGCATTGATTTCACGCCCCCAGCGGTTGAGTTAATTTTTACTTCGGCGTGGTCGACAGGTAGAGGTCGCTCGGTAACAATAATCTGCCCCTCTCTGTGTGTCGCGCTCTCTTTCAACTACTTCCCTTCCCTTCCTTTCCTATCTGTGTCTGTCTGTCTGTCCTCCTTCCCCCCCCTCTCTCTCTCTCTCTCTCTCTCTCTCTCTCTCTCTCTCTCTCTCTCTCTCTCTCTCTCTCTCTCTCTCTCTCTCTCTCTCTCTCTCTCTCTCTCTCTCTCTCTCTCTCATATATACCTTCAAAAACATTTGCATTCGTAATCACTAATTCATCAAATTTATCAGAAAAGCGTGTGTTAGACCGTTTACCCCAACGCTTTCACGGTGACAGTGTCGAGACCGCATCACACCCATGGTTGTATATTACAGGCACTGTTATGAACAGCACCAAAATCTCAGATGGTTTACATGAAAACGTACAACAAAGCTCTCTTTTGAAATGCAGTGCTGTCATTGCAAGTCTTGTTTACATAAATGAGCAAGGTGCTTCAGATCACTGGAAATACTAAAAATAGTTTGCCCAAGTGAGTTACTTTGTCACCTTGTTTTATTTGGGATGACTTTTTATTGTTTTTAATGGAGTTACACGTTCATGTAGATTATGGCGACCTAATTTTTTCTTTATGAAAAATTGAATTCGGTAAATGGCTGGTTGTTGTGCCGTTTGTGGTGACCCTGTTTTCAGTACCGACGTTAATTAATAAAAGTGGAGTAGTTCAAAATCGTAGAGCACGTCGCCTTTCCTTGTCTCATCTAACTTTGGAAGGTCGACGAAATCGATTGTCTTCACATTAGAATCATGGCGGAATAAACACTGGACAGGTATATTGTTTGCGAGCACTTATTGTGAAGTAAAAAATAAATGAAGTTTTCACCCTATGGCGCTTGTTGTGGAAATCGAAAATTTAATTTTCACTGTTTGGTTAATATAGGAAAAGCGTCCTTTTAGAATTTCAAATGTCGAAAATTTAGTGCAATTTGTTTCTATAGTGCCACAATTTAATAGATGACCCCCTGATTGTTTTTCTTGATTACGCAAGAAAGTGATTTAAAGGTTCCCTAGGAAAATTTTATCAAGGGTTCTAGTGTCGAGGCACGAAACCGCCTTAAACTTCACATTCAGAAGCGCCCTTTCCGTTTTAAAAGCATTAATGAAAGAAAAGACTATAGCCTTTTTTATTCATAAACGATCATCAGAAGATAATAATGACGGTAAACTTGGTCAGACCAGCTCTGACTTTATAGGTCATGTGACATTGAGGGTCCTGGGTCATTCAGAAGAACATTGCCCGCGGTGAAATTCACAACACAGAAATCTCATAGATTTTTGTTGCCTCGCTTTAAAGCAAACATTTGCACAAATATTTATATTTAAACCTCGTTAAGAGGACAACGCCCGTTATTAATTTTTGGCAAATTTCATCATTTTTATTCTAGAGAACAACCACACATACTTCTGAATTCCCTTAAAATATGTCGACATACAGGGCATAAGCAAAACAAATTGGCAAACATAGCGTGTTGTGTACGTATATACAATGCGTATTGTTATTGTTGGCAAACATATTTTAGTCCCGGACTAGTAAACAGTAAAATTGGAAATTAGACAAACACGTCGCTATGGTATGTGCCTTGGGGACAGACATTTGGAATCTCAAGTTTTACAATATCTTTCTGGTCTAAAACTTGGTGCCGGGGGGGGGGGGCTCACTTTGGAGCTTCTTTAATAGATAAAGATTTCACCAGCTTGTTTTTTGTGAAAATCGACAATAAATTTTCCCATAGAGGTAATACAGAGATGACCACCATTCTGAATCTCAAGTGTCTTTAAATATTGGGAATATATTGTGTTTTATTTCTCGTGTACCAAAGTATGACCCATGATTTTCGTTCGTGATGTTGAAAGACACTGATGGAAAGTTTCATTGAAGAAGGTTTGAGCAAAACTTTAAGTCCTTTACTTTCGAGTCACGTACGCGTACTATCTTGAAAAAGATTTCTTTGAAATAGAACAAAAAAATATGTTCACAAATAGGACGAAAATGAGAAATATACATAAAACAGTTTCAGAATATGGAAAATCAATAACCATACAACCCCTACCGTCCTTATAAACTATTGAGCAAAATTCCCCTTCGAACGAACTGTTTTTTTATCGCAAAATTTCGTATAGAAATACTAATCTTATATACTTTACAATGATTATTTTTATTGGAATAAAATTCACGACATTGGTGCGTGTTTTCAATAAATGAAAAATCCAATATTCTGGTACAGTTCGTATAAGTTACTGAATATTCTAAAATCCCAAAAAAATTTCAAAGATTTCATGACTGCAGATGTGTCGGTATAGAGTCAGACATATATCGGATTTTTAAAATTATATGTTATGCCAGCGTTTAATTTTATCTGGTTCAGTTTTATTGTTTTATTTGTTATAATTGTTAAATTATATATTGTTTTGCCATTGAAAGAATTATTCAGTTAAGCACGAACGTGTTGACTGGTTGCAGAAAAGCAAGTCATTGGAATTGCTCGGGGAAAGATCATAGGCTAGAAGTTAGGATGGAATCCCCTCACCTGAAATAAGTTTAGTTAATAGAATAAGTTACCGGTACGGCGTTGCACGTTGAGTCAGCGAGTGATGAAGGGCGTGATTTTTATCAAATGTCTATAGATTGATGCAAGACTCATCCAACGCCGGTAATTGATCGAATCAAAAACCAGGAGATATTAAACTAACGATGCCCAGTAATTTCTTTTTGCCATCAGAAGAGGTGTAATAATTGGAAACCGTCGGAGGAGAGAAATTTGCGAGATTACCCGCTGAATAAAGTTCCCAAACTTGGGCGATATTAGACGCTCTGTCCGAAGTCAGTGAGGGAAGCGATGCGACGGATTTTGATCATTGCGCGTAAAGCTTGATAACGATATCAGCGAGTTAGCGAGCAGGATATTAATGTAACAAAGGGTTATGCGGGGAAAAAACACACTCAGCAACTGGCTGGAAATTACATCAAATTTGAAAAGCAATAGTGTGTCATTCCAGCGAGATTGTCCTGTCGGTTTGAATCCTTTATAAATGAGCGAGAGTGGATGATTGGGCAGTAATCACCTTCGATTGAACGCTGCTCACTTTAATAATTCATAGTGTGTGATATATTTGAAGGACCGACCTCATCTGGTGGGCTTTCATCGAGCCATCGCCACTCACAACGCCGATCTTTTTACGCAGATAATGGCCAAATAATGAAACCCAGGGCTAGAAAGCCCGTGGTCGGCAATCCTAGCTGCAAATCTAATTAATCTACGGTTACGCAGCTAAATCAAATAAGAGCGCTTGGAATTTCTACATTGAATCGAATCTCCGCTCCTTGATGGACTACTAAAATTGAATCACTAATCCTATTTCGCCGTCTAACTGCTTTTCAAGACATTACACCGCCTGATCCTATTAGTACAACAATGACCCCCACAGTACTTACCCCCCTCGCACTTGTTGATCTGGGTTGACTTCCCGTATTTTCCTCGTTGCCTGTAATCCGTTTGTTTTCCCTAAATATACGCGCGGTCAAACATACACAAAGTCGGAACATTTCCTCATTCAATTTATCGCCCAAAGCGAAAAGGAGAGATGCGCCTAGCACACTGCCCCGTTGTCACCCCAGCCGGGCGTGTTTTTCACGCTGACTGGGTCGCGATCGGCAAACGGCTAGCCAGTGTTCTGCCGTGACTTAACCCTTATATGCGCGCTCGATTTCAGCAGTAATTAAAGCGGTACATCCCGTTTTGGAGCATTGGTGTGGACGTTTTGTTATTAGATTTCACTGAAGCAGGGTGGAATTGCTTTTTTATAAAAGAATTCAGAAGCTCGATACAGACAGTCGAGTGCCTCTGTGACATCTTTTGACAGCACTTCGATTAATAAAAACTCACAGAAGTCCACGGAAATGATAGCACACGGTTGACGGTCACAAGGAAATCGTGTAACCGACACGAACTCCGATCAATTCAAAAAATTCTTCCCGTCTGAATCGTATTTCGCACGTTTCACGGGCAAAGGATGGTCGCTGAATTCTCGTAATTTAATTGCTCGGTTGATGTGTCAGGGACATCAGGTCGGAAGAAAACCCAGTGAAAACTTTTTGTTTGATTCGTAAAGAGAAGAGGACTGGCTGTTGACAACTTGACTGTTTTTTTTTTTCCTTTCGGAACATAACAAGGGATTACTTTTCTGAACACTTACGCGACCGTTAGACCCACTGCAGTTTAGCGTGTCAACGGACCCTCTCTGTGTATGAGCATACTCAAAATATCCTTCTTCCACATGAGGGATCAAGATCTCGTTTGGCAAAATTCACATTTAATTGCGGCTATCATAAATTAAAGTCGATCAGTGACAGTGGCGGCGTTGTTACTTCTGCACGATGTAAGCAAATTTGATAAGCTTTCGTCACAGTGTGCGAGCGCGCAATATGTGTCCCGTATTCGCATGATTTAAAAAAGTCCATATTTTGATCATTTTGTGAAAGGAAAATTTTCAGCATTTCGTTATTTTTCCTACACAAAATCAAGAATAATCGATACGGCCTGACTAACAACCAACCATGGCCGAAGTAAATGCCTAGCATTTGAAATTAAATTTAACAAAATCTGTTCTCTCGTTCGGCGGTGAATTTTGTGCGATCGCGATCCGCGCTCCTGTAGCCCTTTGCGCCGCAAGCGCTGAGCGAGTATCGGCGGCAACGATCGTTACAAGTCAGCCAGAAAGCACGAGAATTAGCAACAGCGGCCTTACATCCAAACGCCCGCCTTAACCTTTCTTTAAATACGTATATTTGGTTTCTTTTGTCTCGGGTCCCAAGGGTTGCGTGTATATTCATTGCCCCCCAACCTCTACTCTCCCTAATATTTTTGTTCGCTAACTGACGAGACAAAATAAGACAATTGACGGAATTAATGTCTTGGAGGACCCCCCTGGGAGTTCAAATATGATCGGGGCGGCATCTGTTTAAATTCCCAGTCGAGACCCCCGCTCCGACAGCCGAGGGGGGAAATCGAAGTCCGCGCCCGACGTTTTCGGTGTTGGACACGTATCGGCTCAATTACTTTTCATATTTCCGTTCGTCACAAAGGAGTCCAGTTCCGGGAATTAAGGGCCTTCAGAGGGCCAGCGATGCGCGCTTATTACTTGAAGCGGGATCAGTGCTTCTGCGTGATAATAGCATTTCCATTGACTTGTCATGTACGTGTCGCGCGTTCAGCAAGATTCATCTCTTGCGTCCCAAATCAGATTTATGTTCAACCGAAACCAATTCGCTCCCCACACGTCCGCCAGCATTCCCTAGCAGTGTACGAACTATTTAATTACATTTGTCACATGACAAGTCGGTCGTTTGCAAGAAACTTTCACCTATAAGCTGATGTCACTATTACAAACCTTACTAATTACATCATTCAATAGGGGCCCATTTCCACCTGGCCATATCTGTGCCCCGGTATTGAAAGGTCCCGCGACCTCCAATTTACCTTAAGCTCCCATGGGGTATCGACAAAATTGCTTTTTAGCGGTCGCAATTATCTCGGGGGCAGCCCCCTCTTTGTCACCCTAATCCCACTTTCGTGGCAAAAGAGACATCGGGTCAATACACAAGATTCAGAGGCCGACAAAACTTGACTTTTTTGCCTTCTTTTGTGGTCTTGGCAGATCCTTTGTGGAACTTGCAAAAATCTCATTAATGGTGTTTTTGCTTTTCGGTGTTCTGTGGTCGCCGAGTTACATGGCCGGTTGAATGACACCGAACCTGTCTTAATGTCGCCTTCACGACCAAATTATGCTGTCCCAGTGCCGCGAAACGCCTCTAACGACGGCTCGCATCTAATCAACTACACACTCGAATTTCTCTCCAGACATCAGCTCTGCAAGTTCCAAAGAAAATTATCTTTAGACGAATTTTGCAAAGAATATTGAATCAAATTTGAACGAGGTCGATCTCTGGGTTTACATTAACTTGTGGAAAATTGTTTTTAATTGAGTATTATATATATATATATATATATATATATATATATATATATATATATATATATATATATATATATATATATATATATATATATATAAATATATGCCCAAGACAATTTTAAATTAATCGGAAACGATGATTAGCCTCACGCACAGTGCATAATTATTGCATATCATGAAATATTATTTTTTCCCGAACACTTAAGAACCTCTCAAATTCCATACTCGCTGTCTCTTTAGGTTTATCATTTACATGTCATCGTGTGCGCGACATTGGCTGTCGAAAGAAATTCGGACAACATTGTGTGCGGATTGCTGCGACTCGATGTTAGATCCCTTGGCGAATAATTTCACAGTTTTAATCTCATCAGAACATTGGTGGCAAAAGAGTGGTATTCCGTTATTCAACACCACGCAATAAATGAAAATGTTGGGGGTTTTGCAGACATTTAATTTATTTTGTCTTATCAGTGGTACAGATTTCACGTCATTTGGAATCGGACCTACTTTCAGAATCGCCATCTTAAGCGTTTAGAATCTGACATGATTGTGTAACATACCCATTGCATATGTAACTTACCTGGACTCAAAGCAGAAACTACGAAGGATTTGGAACGGTATTCTAAAATTATCGTTGTTTCCTTGCATTGAGATATAGAAAAAATCATTTGAACTGCGAGAGCGTGTAGTGTCGGCAGAGCGACGCTGTCAACGAGCAGTCACGCAGCCGCGCTCCCGTTCTCATAAACGTTGATTTAAGCTTCAAAGGAAATACCTGAATGTTTAACGTGAAGAATATAGATGTAGGGAGAAAAAAATCACATATACTCAATGAAACGGCTCACTTTGAAGTGGTTCTGGAGCAGAACAGGGCGCGCCAACCCTCTGAATTAAATCGTGTGGTTTTTTGGGACAAAATTCCAATCATATCTCGCGGGTGCGCAGCCGCCCAGGCCTGAACTATTCAATCAGGATTCCGTGCGTTACAACATCGTCTGCTTTACTGTGACTGGCTTTATTTTAAAGGATCATCACTTTCAATGTACACCAGACAGTGACCAAGTTAGTAATATTTCAATTGAACTGCTGTTACGTCATTTAGTAGTGTTGTGTATTTGAATATGTATATCTGAAGACTTTGATATTTGTAACGTTGTTAGTAGAACTTCTACAGAATAAAATAACACAGTAATCTATTTGCTAAACTTGGCGGATAATTTTATATCTTTGCCTATCTCCCTGCCTGCCATCTCTCTCTCTCTCTCTCTCTCTCTCTCTCTCTCTCTCTCTCTCTCTCTCTCTCTCTCTCTCCTCTCTCTCTCTCTCTCTCTCTCTCTCTCTCTCTCTCTCTGAGAGATATTGTACGGCAACCGTTATATTTAACATCTATTCACACTGTTAAAGGGCGAATAGGTGAGTTTTGTAAACTGTCAAATTCATTGCATAAAGGTTAACGGCTAAGTATTAGCTGTACGTCACTATAAAACATTATCGCCGGTCTAGTCAACAGCTCGGCTACCAATCTCCCTGTAACCTTGGATTCGTTTTAAAAAGAAACCATTCTTGACAAACTCGACATTTTTATCCTGAAAAGAATCTAATTTAGGATTGTCAGAGCCCAGCTAGATGGTTCATTGAATCCTGACAAATGGAAAGCCCGTCCTCTCCCACAAAGATGCCCGGTTTTGTATACTTATGTTTCTGGTGGGGGGAGGGGGGTGTTTGACCATTTCTGGACACCATGCGATGGCATATCTTCGTTCGCACTTACAAATGTATCCTTCATAATAAGAGGATATTTATCCTCGGATATTTAGATTTCAATTCGGAAAGGCCATTTCGCGTAGACAAATCAGAATCAAACAGTGGGGACAGTCTGCATCTACCGTCAGAAAACTCATGAGGGTGGACATATGTTACTACACCGGCCAACCGCTATAAAGGACTTCAAAGCCTTGCGCCGCATCTGACCGCGGACAATAGCCATATTTTGGAGTTTTTCAGCTAATTAAATCCCGACATATTACACCAGTTGAAACTAGTATCCACAGCATTGTCCGAAAAAAGTCCCACCGTCAGAACCAAATAAGATGTGAAGCAAAGGGACATAAAACAGAGGTCATGGGTCACGCCGGCGAGTCAATAGCTCCCGGGATCGGTGTAAATGATTCTGAAAGAGTTCCACCGTGCTCACAATCTGTCTCCAAACGGCATTGCTTTTTCACCGCGGCAGACAAAAGCCGCCTTTCTCTATCCAGCAAGACTTGTAATTATTTCACGGTCAAAAAATTGAGCACGACAAACAAATCGCCGCCCGCTCGGTCCCATACGTGCGCACAGGGCCGTGTGTGCCGAATGGCGTGGCGAGAGCGAGATGACGTATGTCAATTGTGATTGAGAGCACAATGCATTGTGGGAATATTCGATGTGAATATTAATTAATCGCAGGCTTGGTATGTCAACCGCAAGCTAAACGGACAAAAGTATGTTATTGTTGGAAATGCTACAGACACTTTCATTAGTTTATCGAATGCTCAATAAAAGTAGGATGCATGGTAGTCCAAGATGTTGTAGGTTGAGGACAGAGCTAGTTTCGTTTGTCATAAAATACCGTTTAAAAACCCATGAATTCAAATAATTTTGATATGTGATTACGTGAGACTAAGTATTGTAGGATATTACTAACATGTTATCTCTCGTAGGTATAGAAATGAAGGCATGTTATGTTTTCATTTATATTTGCTAAGCTGTATGTTCTAACCAATACCATAGTCTTTCGACAATCCGAAAAATTGACAATTGTTTTGTCCCATCAGTAGTTGTTCTGTAAAGGTGCGCGAAGTGTGACCTCTCTCTCTCTCTCTCTCTCTCTCTCTCTCTCTCTCTCTCCTCTCTCTCCTCTCTCTCTCTCTCTCTCTCTCTCTCTCTCTCTCTCTCTCTCTCTCTCTCTCTCTCTCATGTCAAATGAGTAGTTAAGTAATTGTAACCATCACATATCATATGCAATGATTTGCAAGGTGACTCAGATTAAAAATGGGTTTGATATTCAATTTTACTTTGTTTTCTACTAATATTCCCTGTTCATTATTAATATACAATCTATAGGCCTATAAGCCAATGTACAACTGTCCTGTTATCATATTACCTAAGAAAATGGAGTCCATTTTTATCCAATTTATGCGAATGATAACAACACTGAGTCTGATACGTCCACGAACCCAGTTACGAGGGCGTCTGACACGGTCTATAGAAACTTGGCCACAGCACAGAGTAATATCATAGACAGTGTATGATATTACTCTGTGGCCACAGTTAATATTAAAACAATCCTGCAAAACGGAAAAAAAGAAAACGTTCTCTTTCGAGTTCGGTATCTCAGATCCTACCGCTGGAAAAAATCAGCTTCATTCCATCCATGGAAACGAACTAGAACATGAAGAACGTCGATTCAATGGCTTCGTTTCTCCGTTCCAAGTGTCTCGCCGTTCTCTCAGAGTTCAATTCGACTGGCAAACATGAGTGCGCTCAAACTCTACAATACCTCAAACCGTCGGCCTGATTTGTTATATCGACATAGTCAACATTTTGTGCCAATTACAATAGAAAATCCCTCTATATGAACATGTCGACGGTAATTTATCGCATCTGCGATTTTTCCTAGTAGCCATCACGTTGGCGTCTGTTCACGCGACAAAATCCAAGTTTCAAGTGTAACTTTGTTCATACACAGGCGTGTCCTCAACATATGCAGTGCTGCCCTACCACTTATCGCATTCTTTAAAAACTCGGACATCGGACATCGTAAAAATTCAATAATCTTCAATTATTTTAGACAAAATTTCCATGCTGACACTTGCAAGTTGAACAATTCGAACCCGAGATGAAATCCTGTCTGAACACGGTACCTCTATGTGATAGAGGGACAGTGGTCTGAACTAACATCACAAAGGGCGCAATGAAAAGTTGGCGAGCAGCGTTTTATGTGCGAGACATCAGCAAATATCCCCGATTGTAATAATTGAATTCACGCTCCATCCCAAGGGGGCACTGGAGCTGCTCTATACAGCAAGCGGTAATTACAGTCTAGTGTTGGGGAACGGTAGCAAGGGACTCGGAACAATGCTGAAAAAATAGCTTTGGTGTCAATTTTCTCAATCGCTCTCACGGGACACTTTATTGCCATATCGACACCACTGAGGTCAAAATTTATGTGGCGTGCGGCGGTGGGTTGCAAATAGCGGACATAAGCTCGAGTTTAGGTACAAACAGGTTAATTCACAGTATCGCATTTCAATGGGGGTTCACAGGCATGCAAGTGCCCCCCACCACCTCCTCTCCGCCCAACCACCACTCCCGTTTGTTGATCGCGAAGGTATGTCGTTAAGTCTTGAGTCTGATTCGTGTTACGTGATACACAGCAACATTGACGTCATGCCACATACAAAAGTACTGACGAAATTTCTCAATATGATGTAAAACGTTTGACACGCTATGCACAAGGACGCTTAATTATCCGCTACTGACAAGATATTTAATGGCACGGTGGGTGTAGAGCGATCGTGCTAATGGTGACTTTTTGCGCGTAAAAGTCACCATTAATATGTTCGTAACTGCGAATACGTGAAACAACGCCGAAGCGCGGTGCATTTCGGCGCGTGAGCGTTGTTTTCCCGCCGAGTTGACGAGGCTTTAAATTTGTGACATCCATATACGAGACGCAATTTTCTCCCTTTTTTCCGTCTAATTGTATGCGTTCTGAACCCACAGTCACAGCTGGCTGCCCTTCTCTCACAACCAGGTGTGGCCGACGTTCCCCCGTGATTGAAGAGAAAATAACGCGAAAACCAACAAACAGCGGAGGTGGCTTTTCAAACGGCTGGCGAGGCTTTCATCGCGCTCCGGCGATACTAATTTGTCTACTAGCTCAATTTAGTCGAGAAAGTGACTTTTAAGCTCAGGGTTTTTTAGAAGTGCACATTTATCGACGAAAGTACCTCGTTTGCATATTGGCGATTTACCGGGTCTTTAACCTCTGGGCCCGTCTCGGAATGCAAATTGGACCTTTTTCAACACAATTTACGGGTTGTCTGCCCGTTTTCACCTTTAACTCCCGCCGCAGCTCCTCGGTAATGGAGTCTGCTACCGTAAAACAAACTGTTGATATTTACTTCTGGGTGGGCCTGTGGGAAGTGACGACTGTGTTGATGCGTAGGGCTCTCGTACAAACAGTATTCGACCCGCATTGAAATAAGAATATAAAATCACGAACATCGGTTAAATGGAGAAATTTTCAGGTGACGAGTGTGTGTCTTTGCTGTTGTCTGTCTTTACGCGGTCTCGAGAAATTATGCCAAGGTCAAGACCAATCGCAGAACAGGTCCCCTAGATGAGACAGCACTTCTCAGATACTTAACTGAAGTTGGTAGCATAGAACAATAACATGGCTCGACAATTTTAGAGCCTTACGTGTGATATCGATGTGTTTCACTTTACAGTCTTGTGGAAATGACAGTGGAAGTCAGACGATGCAAGCACAGCCAGTACAGAGGTTAAAAGTTAGGCTACTTTTTTCGAGGACATGAAAAGAAAACTGGTGAATCCTCTAAGTATAGTTCATATATCTACAAACACTTAGTGCTATACTCGTCGCTTCAATGAACAGTCTGATAGCAGGAAGGGCGGATGCCAGGGGTACAAGCAGACTTCGTGTCATGATAGCAAACCGACAGAAGCATTGGTGTTGTACTGAAACGATGGTCCGCGAACCTGCGCGGCGGGGAACGCGTTTGCTCTCATCGCTGGTGTGTGCGTCTGTGTATGTATGTGTGTGTGGAACCGTATTACTTCACGGCTGTTGCATTAGTTATCACCTTTGCGAAAGACTTAAATTTTCACCCCGTTACTTTTTTGTTCATATGAGGCCAAACAGGTCGATGCCGATGCAGCGCCAGACAAGGCAAGCCGATAACAGGCCCGAAGCGTTCGTATAGCAATGTCTGCTTCCCGACTGAACCCGTCAACAACGAAAAACTGCCCGCTCCACCATGCAATAGCCGGTCTAAATTCCCAGGGGAATCAAAAACGGACTTATATTGACCGATAAACGTGTTGTATAATTGATAATAGACAAGCTTTCTAAGTAGCAAAAAAACAACCTGTTGACTCGGGATCGGCATTGAATGCGTCGGTTCCCCATATGGTCAGGCTTTGAAATTTAGTAAACTATATATTTGTTAAGGTTAACTGTATTTCAAACTAAACTCCTGCGTATAGCCTCTTATCACCTGCCGAGAGTCACCGTTGTAATCATCGAGTTGGCCTCGTCTATTCATCTCTATTTTATTACACAAACAGTTGTTTTCTCGGCGGAGGATTCCTTCCGCACCGCTACGCCAATTCACCCGGTCCCTCTCTCTCTCTCTCTCTTTTCGCACACAGAGGTTATAGGAACACGGCGCGGAGAGGGGTTTTAAGGTGGTCGGTTTGGTACTGTGTGTCGGAGAGGCCGACAAAGGCTTTGATTGCGAAGGGGATCATACGGTGGAAATAATGCCATATTAAATGCAGTCATGCGTTTCTAACTTATGAAGACGTCATTTATGGAGTAGGTGACGGGGAAAAGACAGAGGGTGCATCTGTATAAACAAGGTCACGGCTATACCAGAATACATCTTTTTTGCTCACCGTAAACTGTCATTTTTTTAATGACTCTCTCAATATTTTGTGATAGAGCATCAACGTGAATGTTATCTTGGCAAGGGGGATAGCTGGTCGCTTTTCCGGGGAAAGCATGTTGAGGGCGTGGAACCAATGGTTGCAGATCACTCCGGCTTTGCCCACCGTATACCTGTTTTTGTCTGCTACGTACATGAATAGCGTGGAACGGAAGAGTAGTGTTATTTCGTTGCGCGATAATTTAACATTATTGCTATTAAATTCTGTTCGTCTTGGCGGGACTACTGCTGGTTCTATGCAATGCCATACGCTGCTGGTGCTATTCCATACAACCAGACAAGCTCGTATCGGATACAGCCACTCCAGGTGAAAGCTTTTCAAAAAAAAAAACAACAACAGAGACAGAGAGACAATGCAAGATATGGAAACTCTGTCGGCTATATGGTGCAGCAGACAGATAAAACATGGCGTTGAACAAATACAGGATGACAAAAAGGCGTACGCGCCTTCAGAATGATACGAAGTGAAAATAATTTTAGTGGCGCTAGAAGGGTGAAGTTGCTCTTGTCTGTTCGGGGTTGATATGTTTATGACAGAGAGCATACGCTAGTCTGAGAGTGGATCGTCGTGATTTTCCTCACATCAGATTAGTTGTTTAGGTTTCACAGACTGTGCTTTTTCCTTCTTTTTTAAGTTTGTCTACAAGAAGTAGAACAGACATCCATAATATCTTCGCTCAAGGCCTGTCCATTACCGAAGCCTGGTCATTTTCCTGTTTGTTCATCCGCGATACTTACAAACAACATAGAGTCATCGACAGTCTTCAAAATCTGCGCCCATGCTCACTCTCTATGGCTTCATTATTCTTACAACGACAGAGGAAGTATATATGTACATTGGAATCGTCTTCTCTTATGTCATAGCTGGTCTTCTAGTAAAAACAGAATCTCGCTATAATTGTGATGAAGCAATCTACAGACTCCATTTTTGTCGCAACTGTCCCGGATGAATGCTTTTTTTGACTTCTGCCAGTTTTATGTCGGTGACGGTTATAATAACTTTGTTCATCCAAAGTTGCGACTGTATTCCCTCCATATCAAAGCTTTCAAAATTCACGCCTTATTTACGGTCATACGGCAATGATTTTTTTTGAAACGTTAAAATGAAGGAAAGGTTACTTTAAACAATGTATTGCGATATTAATGTGGTGTGCAGAGTCAGTTTGTTTTTGAAGACGAAGCGAACTCACCGTGGTTGGTAAATCGCAGCATAGGCATGGTGAAGTACGATGAACTGATGGCTTGATTCAGCGCAGTTACAAGTAAATTTTATCATCTAGCTTTTATTCAATGATGCTAGCTAATGTTGGCACATTTTTCCACGGAAATCATCTTTCTGGAATATATCCATACCACGGCACCGCAACGTTAACTTTCCCATGGCATGACGAGTTCTCAGCAGTGGATTGTTCAAAAAAATTGTAGTCCGAATTTGGATGCTTCATCTCACATCGAGCAATTCACCATAAATAACAATGCATACTCTCTCTCTCTCGATCTAAAATGTGTTTCACTTTGAAATTTATTGGAAAAGAAAAAAAGTTACGCTTGATGTGAACACACAGAGGGGCGGCAATCTGTGTACTTTTCAAATATATGTTACGGTACGCAAGCCGACTGCGCGCGCGACAGAGACAAATAGCTTAACAAACGCACTTTGAAGGGTAAATATGGCATGCAAAATGAGAGAGACCAGCCCTAGGAACCACATCCCAGGGCTATTTCAAGCAATTTGCCCCTTCTGTTATTTTATTTCCATTTTGGCCTGGCGGCGTCTACGCTCTACGGGTTGGTTCCGGTCTACGTATATTTTTGTGCTCTCATATTTGTTGATTGCATCACTTCGGCAGACGTCGGGACAATTATGCCGTCGTTATGACAGTATTTTTGCACGTTTCGCGCGGCATTATAGCTCTTTTATTGAATTCTAATAGAAAACGAGAGTGGCAAAAACCCCGCATTTATAGGAAATGGCTCGACATTTTTGATGAACCGAAGAAAACGCATTTCATTTCTCTATCTCAGCATTGCTCTCCGGTTTTTTGAAATTGTCCAGCGGCAAATCTCTCGCGCTCATATCATGTCTTTAAACTCACCGTAACTTTACCGTTATGTAAGCTTAGATTCTAAACGGCGCTACCACGAATTCAAGTCTTTTCACAAACATATTTCGATTTTTTTATATTTCATTTCGGAAATATTCAATTGCAAAATCAACCTTATTATTATTTTGCGGTGCATTCTTAAAACTGACTGAAACGCAAACTTTGGGTGATTTTTGCCACTTTTAAATAATGTGTTCAACATTTTTGAAGGTTAAACATCAACATTCCGAGCTCCCGTATTCACCGAAGCCCTTGAACTTATGCCTCCTTGTTGCTAGACAAAAGCAAAGCGGCATAGTTCGATAAGCGAACGGCGTGATGAGAACCATGAAAATTCCCAATTCTGTTGCACTACATCCGAAATTTTTTTACCCCCGTTACGACCTCCTTATCTAAACCCACTAGTGAGTCGTGAAAAATAGCTGTAAAATATGAGCTTTGTTTTGATATCCTACTTTCAGCTGAGTGGAAAGGGGACGCAACGAGTATGTCGGCAACGATACGGCGACGCAGCTAGCATCGTGACTGGAACATATTGTATCACCCAAATTGCCGCGAGACACCCTCCAAAATAAGATATTACATCAAGTTCTTTTAACCTCTCTCTCTTCTGGCGATTACTTCAATCCTTAGTTGGCCGTGAATTCATCCTGTTTTCAAGATCATGATTCGAATGTACTTGTACGACCGACACACACG
Organism: Ptychodera flava; assembly: GCF_041260155.1. NCBI lineage: Eukaryota > Metazoa > Hemichordata > Enteropneusta > Ptychoderidae > Ptychodera > Ptychodera flava. The sequence continues at coordinate 16,306,390 of NC_091936.1, forward strand.
ACTTTAATGCTCAAAACACTATTTTAGCGACAACTCCAGTACATCGAATTCTCAGATTTCCATATATTCGATATCTTTCGATGAAGGAAATACTATAAAAACAAAATATACCTCATTTCGACTTGCACAAAAAGGCAAAATCTTCATCAAAACATATGAATATATTAAAGTCCCATCAAAATCGACAGAAATCGACATGTTTCTGGATGTCTTCTTTACAGATAACTAAAGTAATAAGCTACAAAATGACTTCAAACAGCGGTACACAGAAAAATCCCTCGGCGCAGTTACGTTGGAGTTAAGAAATTTTCCGCCATTGCCGGTCCTTCATTGTCAAGGTCAACTGGCAATCAGTCGCCCAGTGAGTTATCGGATATCATTGATGTACGGAACGGGGAAAACATCCAACGAATAAAGAGACAATAATCATTGGAAGATTTGGAGAGAATGAAAGGTTAGGGAAAGAGAGAGAGAAAGAAAATGGGGGATAAAATGGCGGTAGAAACGCCAGTGTAGGGACGCTTATAGAAAAATCAGGGTTAGTGATGGACATACGATCAATAGGACTCAGAAAATTACATATCACGGTGAGAAAGATGTGAGAGAGACAGACTGACTGATTGATTGATGGACAGAGATAGACAGAGGCAGAGATAGAGAGATAGAGACAGAGACCGAGACAGAGCGAGAGAAAGCGACAGACAGAGACAGACAAACAGGCAGACACAGACAGACAGACAGACAGACAGGCAAACAGGCAGCGAGACAGACAGACATAGAGAGTAATATGCACCAAAATAACAGTGATGAGTTATCGCGCCACCGGCGAGACACAAAGGTGAGAAAATCATCCACTTTGTGATTGTGGTGTATATCTCCTAAAAATGGATGCAGCGCTAAGCTCCTAGTAGGATTAGGGAGTAAATCAGAAAAGCTGCCGTAATATTTTACGTATTGGTGAGTGGATTGTGGCGACGATAACGCAGACACATAGTTCGTCAAATATCACTGTCCAGTGTTCATTTCAGATAATATACGATCAAAAGGCGCGCATTTCTTGTAATGGTGAAGTCGCCTCCAATTGAACAAAATCTAAATCCATACCTTGCCAAGAGTCAATAGTATCGATATGTACAAGACGTGCGGATTTTCAGTCAGAGAATTTAAAAACTATATAAGAATATCTGAATACTCTTATAAAAAGCAATTTCGATAAAAGAAATTAATATGGCATTTGGTGACTGGCGGAGAATTTTACATCTGTGTGGTTTTATGTCGGTCTGTCTCTGTCTCCCTGTCTGTCTCTGTCTCTTCCTAATATGCAGTGAGCAGTTGATTTTCAAGTGCTTCAGTCTGTCGCTGTTCATCTATCTGTCTGTATGTATGTCTCTGTCCCTGTCTCTGTCTCTCTCTCTCTATCTCGTCTCGCTCCCCCTCCCTCCCTCTCTCTCTCTCTCTCTCTCTCTCTCTCTCTCTCTCTCTCTCTCTCTCTCTCTCTCTCTCTCTCTCTCCTCTCTTCTCTCTCTCTCCTCTCTCTCTCTCTCTCTCTCCTCTCCTCTCTCTCTCTCTCTCTCTCTCTCTCTCTCTCTCTCTCTCTCTCTCTGCGCTCAATCTTTCTACTATCGTGTTATGGTGTACCTTCTGTAGATCAGATACAACAACAAATCCGTCAACGGCGATTCCTTTAATCCCAATAAAACTAAACCAAATGTGACTAGCGATAAAAACACAGAACTTTACAAGCGTGAAGGCCATCCCTTAATTTCCTCTCGAGTTTTAATTTTTGGAAATAAAGCGCAGCTTTATAGTTTATATCTGGATTTAATAGAATCGCCTTTAGATCTATTGGAAGCCGAATATAATCCCAATTACTGACTATAAACCAGTGGCCGCCATAATATGCCGGGCATTTGCCGATTTCAAATGAAATGAATTTTAAATATAATACCAATAAACTGCTGCAAAGAAAGCAATTGATATATTGTTTTTAATTTAATCTCCACAACAATCGGTGTTGGGGTTGAACTATTTGACAGCCACCCACTTGGTTGTAACATATGGCTAAAGCAGTTTTTCGGGGAACCTTACATTTTGCTCTTTTACTTGCCAATATTGGAGAAGAAATATTGCCGACATTTTAATGGACGTCGCCCGATGTTGCACCAGCTCGCAATCCTTCTGTTTGAGGATTGTCGATAAAAATGTGTGTAGGTTAATTATTCTACGAATATTCGCGGATATTGGGCGATTCGAAATCAACGCCGCGGCGTTGTGCAATTGCGATGTTTGGTTTCTGAGGAGTGTCAAGACTTGAACGTCAGTCAGCTGATGTACTTCTCGGATCGTCGCGATAGAACAGTTACGATTTCTTCACCTTCATACTTACTTACGGTTATTATATCAGAAGAGGCGGTTGCAAAACAGGCAAGATTCAGCGATAAGAAAGAATTTCTTAATGTGCAACTTTCTCCTCCAAAGAGAAATGTTCACCTCGCTTCGTACCGTACAATGTCCACCTCTCCCCGTCGGCCCCCGAAATTAAGCTGCCTTCGCCTCTTGGCTCGCACATTCGAGCAAAATTTATCAAAGAATTTCTAACAGCTGCAAGAGCCGTAAGTAAAGTTCTAAACTGTTCTGTAGTGTAGCGTTATACATGGCATTGATGTATGAGTTTCCAAACAATGGCGATTTGGAATCTTGGCGTTACTTGGGACATAACGAGTCCGGCACTTGTACAAGTGTGGTCGCAGATTGTCGTATGCGCCTGAACACGCGACAAACGTTAATTATAGCGAATTAATATAGATTGAATTTTATATGTATCGAAATGTTTATACAGCGACCCCCAGGTGAAGAGCCCGTTCTGATTCTCTGTTACTGCCCCGTCCCATCCCCGTATATACACAAAATCGTCGAGCTGCGATTTTTAAACATCATTCTAAAAGTTGTAATGTTTTCATTTTCTGTGCTAAGATGTGTGTATATTTATGTGCACTGACTTTAGGTTGTGTTTGTGTGACTGGAGTTGTTGTCACAGCCTTGAGTGTAGACACTAGTGTATTGATTAGAAATTTCTGAAGTGGCCGACACGGTGAGCAGTTTAGTTTTTCGTTGAGCTATCCATCACTTTTTGAAATTCATTTTTCTTCGACATACAGACGGAGTCGTATGTGTTTGTCGGGAGTGAGGCTACGCCGCTACGGGCTAGAGAGGTGGCGTAAAGCTAACTCCGCCGAACGCTTCTGACATGCTTGTATACGGTAGCGCTAAACATAAGCCGTGCACACTCGAAAATGAGCAAAGAATTCTTAGGTTGTGACTTATTTTTGTCATATTTTGTACAACCTTTCTGTATTTAAACATATCCACCATTAAGAGGGGAGCTATAAATAATATTTTAATTAAACATGTAAATCGTACGCCCACATAAATAATAAACAATAAATGACTCTCATATCTGCTCGACCAGCTTTCAGTACGCATTGAAGCTATCGACGAACCGCTTCCCGTCTAATGTCAGCGTAGCTTGTTATTCTCGTCTGAAGGCCGTGATGTTGTAGCCTTTGACAAAGGATAAAAAAGATGGAGCGAAAAGTGAAAAATAGACAGTTTGACAACAAAGATATATCGTTTACAAATGTATAGTTTAACAATGTCTGGTTTACACATGTAAAGTTTAAAACGCGTGACTTACAAATGTATGGTTTATACCGCTTGTGTTCTGTGGTTTTATCGCTTAGTTGCATTTACCTTCCACTGTTCGTTGTGTAATGTATACAGAAGAGAGAGAGAGAGAGAGAGAGAGAGAGAGAGAGAGAGAGAGAGAGAGAGAGAGAGAGAGAGAGAGAGAGAGAGAGAGAGAGAGAGAGACAGACAGACAGACAGACAGACAGACAGACAGACAGACAGACAGACAGACAGACAGACAGACAGACAGACAGACAGACAGACAGACAGACAGCGAGAAACAGAAACAAACAAACAAACAAACAAACAAACAGAAAAGGGCAGAAATATATTGACAGAGAGAGAAGGAAATAAAAGACGGTAGGACTGATAGAGAAAAAAACACGGAAAACAAAGGGTTAGGTTTTGCATGTCGTAACGCTAACCGTGAAATATGAGTAAACAGAAAAACGTATCAGAAAAATAAATTATCCCGATCTGCGGTCATTTCAAAGAATCATAAGTTATGTGATCAAATCAGGTCTTAGGGATGAATTATTTTATGTATAACTTCATATTTCGGTTATTATATATATATATATATATATATATATATATATATATATATATATATATATATATGATTAGATCGATTTGAGAGAGAGAGAGAGAGAGAGAGAGAGAGAGAGAGAGAGAGAGAGAGAGATCTAACATCTTCTAATATTGCAAAATTCTTTTAGGAAGATTATGTATTAGCTCAGGTACAGTCAACGTTGTTTTCTTTTTGATAAGATAAGACTGCAAGGAATCAGAGCTAGAAAACCTGTGGACAGAATCATGCTCTTCTGGCGAGTAGTACAGTGTATACAGCAGCTCATGGGTCACTTTACAAAGTACTAGTAATCGTATGGCTGCTGTCTCGCGATATTGCAGAACTTTGGATATTAGAAACATCGAGATGTGTATGAAGAATGCGGTAAAGCAAGCCATACTGTCTGTATTTGTGAGGAGACACGATTCGAACATAGATACACGGCAAAAGTTGTTGCTTTACAGGTTTCAGTAAAATATTTCGCGAACATCCGACTTAGTCGAGTTGAACACTTTTTGCTTGCAGTGTTAATGTTGTTGTTTTGTTATTTTTCGCGCTGAGTCAATATGTTTATACATTCTGTGAATTTTGTAACGAGTTCACGGGGGAAAGTCACGATACATATACACGAGTAAGACAAGCATACAATGTACATGTCCATTGCAACCTACATGCGGGGATGGAATCAATAAAAAGAGAATTTATTAATCCAACGTTTCCACTAGTAACACACACTTTTATTAATACCGATTTCAAACCTGACGTTTGATAAATGTTCATATAAAAAGACCAACATTTTGAAACCTTAGAACAACAAACAGCCAAGTTATGCAAATTCATTGTTCAAGTGTCTTCAGGTTAAGTGGCTTTGTTGTCCCGCACGAAGTGGGCAAACAATTAAACTTTTACATCCTTCAAGACATAGACTCGCTTCTACCGTCTATGTTTAAGATGATAAAGATTTAATAATTAATATTAAATTCAAATATACTGTTAACTTATCATTACGATGTTCTGGTTAACTTAAAACTTCAAAAAGATAGAGTTTACAATATCAAATTGATTGGGTCTTATGTAAACGACAGAACATGAAAACAGACCAAAAATGTTTCAAACAAGCGGAGACCATTGCTTTGGCCTTGTACAGCTTTCCTTGATCTGGTTCAAGTGCTCACGTCAAATCAGGAGTTAAACTTGACAGCGTGGACGGTCTCGGAATTCTCTTTGACTTTCAATGCTGAAAATACTGTTCCGTTTCTCCGCTGACTGTCTGTGTGGTACAGCAAGGCCTTGGAATTGCCGCACAGCGGCCCTACCTTTCGAACTGTAAGAGTTGCAAGGATATAGGGCCCGCACATCAGTGCTTGGTCAGGAAGTGAGATGCATGTATTAATAGCGGGCGTGATTTTTTTTTGGCTTCTGTTCTTCTGTGTTTTGGCTGAAAAAAACCGTAAACCTTTCCCAGTATAGGCCGATTTAGACTTGTAGTGCAACAATAGTTACCGCAATTTGCATAGACCAGGAACGCACAGACATGTCATTTCGTCGACAGAAGGCCGCTTTGTTGCAGCGTCCGATGAAAAGTAACTTCTTAGCTGTCCGAGAGTGATGAGTCGTTCCCGTGCTAAGTAACTTTCAAATCGAACCATCACTTCATCCGGGCTCCCTTCCACTGATATCTGTGTGGTGAACCCTTCGCTCCGCAACGAGCTCGGGAGCAGACAAATGTCAGTCTCTTCGGCTAACGCAGGTTGTCTCAGGCTGCACAGGGAGCAGGTTTTTGTTCTCCGAGACCAGAGCTTCGAAGGAGCGTGAACACATTGAAAACTCGGCTCTGGCGAGCGCCGCTATATTCAGTTTAGCGGTCGAATCCATGTACAAAACAAGCAAAAAGGAACGAATATACCAACCTGTGTCGCAATTATGAAAGGTAAAATACGATTCCTGACGTCCCTTTAATAAAACTTAGCAAACACGAACAAAAAAAACTGACACAAGAAGAGCAAAAATGTAAAACAGCGGGTGGCGTGCTCATCAGGGGCAGCAATCGATACGATCGAGAAAATGCCAAAATAAAACTAAAAAAAGACAAAATACAAAAACAAAAATACAATCACCATTGCATAAATATATATCCCGGCAAGATGCAGCGAGAGCTAGGGCGCATTATAAGTGGTATGACATCGAGCATAGATATTGCATATTAGAAATTCTGGAGTGCGCGTTGCCAAATAGTCCAATATCATCGTCACCTTTTAGAGATATAATAATAAAAAAATGCATACCTGTTTGATCCATTGCTGTGATTCTACAGACTTAAAGCCGCACTGCATTGGCAGCCAAGTGTTCCCGCTCAAGTCGTATCTCAGCTACGCTTTGTGGAGATGTGAAAAGGGTGTCCGTTGCCAGGGTAAAGTGCCACTTTCTCCCTCGTAGCTTGGAGAGGACTAACGTCAGAATTTGTTTCTACGCTGCTTTATAATCAGTTTCCCTGGCTTGGTATCCCAAACAGGAGATTGAGGTTGCGACCCCCCTAACTCGGTCAATATTATATCCCGGCACACTCGGCGAACAATGGAAGCCGTGTTGTGCCGATGACAGCGCGAGCGTCGGTCGGTGACGATTGGTTGCTATTTAGACATAAAAGCCTCGAAACAAATGCCAATCAAACGCGTATTTGATGTTTCAATAAAAAAAATGTCCGTTTCATCGGTAAACCAGAGAACCACTAACACAGAACACGTTTGTGATCCTACGAGATGCCTCCTTAAGTTGCGAGTACTTTTGTCGATGAAACTTACTGCCAAAATAGAGCGTTCGCGGCAATGACGCGTACGAGAGAAACACCAGCAAAGTAAAACAGAGAGCTAGCCCAGGTTACTGGGCGATTGTTGTGCACGTTTTTGAGCTATCTGAAGTTTTGGACTGATCAGTATCCGAGCCAAGCCTACCTGTTCAGCTTCTCCCGATTCTAAAAAAGGGGAAACCAATATTTTTCTTGCTGGGGTGACACGTATTTTATCCGCCAGATTCAAACCGCTAAATAATCTGTTTACTGGGCAAAGGAACACATAATGACGCTACCTAAGTGATCTCGCGGAGAAAAAAACAGCAACAACAACTTAGTGCGGCGTTTTTACGTCAGTCAAAGTAACTTCGTCACGTCAACAGACGTGAATGTATGATCATATTCATAGAACCAACAGGTAGTTGTCGCTTTCAGAATATTAATGCGGACTCTTGGCACCCGACCACGCCGGACATGGGTTCGATATACAACATGTGGCATTCAACGGCGCATATATGTACCGCTCTGTACCTGACAACTTACTTTAGAACTGAGCAATTGCCCGACCTTGGGATGCCTGACGGATGAGAGCCCACACTTTGGCTGACAAAGTAATTGCAGATACACCACGGTACCTTTCTGTGCAGGGAAGAGTACTTTAATTATTGTGAGCCTCCTGCCATCGCCGTTCAGTCGCGACGGCTGCACACGATGACCGCCAAAGGAGTTTAATGCCCAGATGAAAAGGGAAAATCAACGGACGACCTGCTTTATTGCCCCGCCGCAGGGTGAGTACATAATCACGCGAAATGCTCGCGTGGTGCACGAGTTTTGGGTTATGACAATACACAGTGATGTAGTGTTTCGCATCGAAATCGATACACTGATTATTAAATTTGTTAAACGAGTGTACGCGAGTTTTAATAGACCACAAATCAAAACTACCCATCAAAACAAACCAATTACACATGTTAGCTAGTTCAAGCGGCTAGTTCTGCTTACAAACTATTGTCAGATAGGTCTTCGCAAATACTATAGTTAGATCTGTCAATGTTTAGTCTTCATTAAAATTAACCTTTTTCGAATTAATAGAAAAAATACAAGCACAGCATCAGTAATCAAAATACTAATTTTTATAATCGGAATAATTCATCTCGTATTTTTAATGTCATTTTTTTTTGTTTTCGACTAAAACACTGAGACTGTTTGAAGAGATTAGATCGCCCGTCCGTAACAGGAGACAAAGACTTTATTGATACTCAAAATTAGCCTGCCCGCCCAAGAGATCATTATCCTATTCTCCGAAAGACAATATTGGCGTTAATTAGCTCTACACTCACAAAAGCTGTCGCGCGCCAGTGCCAAATCCCATTGTATTGGTGTCAGTTTTTTTTTTGGCTCTGGACAAAGTCATGTTTTAAAACCCTTTCACAAAGATTTGATTATCCAGCTTTGTTGTTGTGTTCATGGGAGTGAGCTTGCCGTTGATTAGAGAGGCAGACAGTGAGAAATTTATGGCTATGTACTATCCATGGCTGAGCAGAGATGACACTCATAAAGCTACTCGCGTTGATATTTCTAAGCGCAAGTATGTAACAATACCAAGCGTATGCAGTTATGAACGCATTTAGATTTAAATGGTATACATATATGCATATATATATATATATATATATATATATATATATATATATGAAATGAAATATAATACGTACATGTTTGTGTGTGAGCGAGAAAACGTATTGACGTTTGCGAGTACACGTAATTCTATGTAACATACATAATTACGTATGTGTATTATTGTAGGCACACAGACAAATAATATATATATATATATATATATATATATATATATATATATATATATATATATATATATATAAATGAGCATATAATATTTATATATTCTACATAATCTATTACTTAGGGAAAGTATTTTAGATTTTTGCCTCCCGCCCGGATTATGTATACGTCTTTGAAATGATGTTTGTATAAACACCGACTTTGCTCGTTCAGGCGCCTTTATGCAGGTTTTGGTAGTCTGTATTACTGCAAGCTGCCAGGTCTTATTGTATCCTCAACGGCAGTTTTTTTCAGTACTACGTCATTATTGGTCGGATTATCCTCGCCACGTTCTGTATATTGTTTATTTTGATTCGTTGTTCCCTGAGCCTGGTGTGATCATAGGACTCTACCTTCAATGTTTATCATTGCCAATAACCGTAGATTTTTGAAAAAATGCCGAGTTTATGCAATGAACCGGTAACAAACTGTACAATTGTTGCATGCATTTCTTCCGCACTCAAGTCCTATTACGAGATGTCAGGGGATTTGGCCTTAATTTTAAGTTTAATTTTAGAAAAACGATAAAGCGTGACCAACAAAACATAAAATATTGACAGCACAGAGTAAGATGTATAACCAACGAAGCATTAGACGATATCACCACGGAGTCTTACTATTCAGAAGGCTTGATTCAACGTTTGCAGTCCCTCAGCGGTGGAGTGAGTGTTTGACGCCACAGCATTGTTCGTGATTTTCTTGTTTCGGATAGCTGCATGGGAGTTACCCGAAAGAGCAACCCTGTATATTCTGATGGCGTTGTCATCATTTTTGTTCTAGAAGACAAGCATACATTCCTCTACCTCTGAAAGTTTTGAACTGCGAAGCATATACCCTTGCCGATACATCGCACTGCGTACAATAAGTAATGTTATTGCAGACCACTGCGTACGAGTGCAGTTCCGGACTGAACGTCAGTCGTATTAACATTACACTTTTAGCGGCAGACAAACAGGGAACTGTATTGCTCAAACTGAACAACAAAAGCAACAATGGGAAATATAAAAGGGGGTTTTAATGTCACATCTTAATGTCAAAACGGTTGACAAACTGATATTGGATGACATAAAAATAGTCCACGGACAATAATAACCGAAGACTTGCATAAATCAATGCCAATAATAGTTCTCTATTTTGGTTTAACAAAGTGTGCAACTTACGAAGGGTTTCGATATGGCATTCACCATTAAGAGCTAGTTCTATTTATATATTTAACAAATGCAGCAAGTCAGAAGGGTTTCCACGTGTATTAGGGAAAGAGACTACCCACGAGAGTGAAGTTTAAGATGGGTCAGCCAATTCTCGACATTGATTTGCATGCAGCAAAGGAAGAGAATGTCCCCATAATATTTTCATTTTCTTGAAACTTTGAAGAAAGAATCTGTGCGCAAAGCCGTTTTGAGAAAGGAAAATTAATTTCAAAAGTGGTGTGACCGTACTGTATTCAAGATGAAATGGTATGATTATTTCTTTCTCTTGCGAAAAATGCTGACTCAGCAATTTTTCCTCAGCGCTCCAGATAAAAATAGAATGATATTGAATTTTCATTTCTTGTTCACAAATCCTCTTGTTTCTTTGCAAATCTAAAATTCATTTGTAGAGAAACGTGTCAGAAAAGCTACACTGACTGGAATTGATATTGTGTCTGTCTTTATCAGCTCCCCACTTCACTTCTTCGAAGGCTCAAACTTTGCTCCTAAATAGAGGACGCGTTCGCGGCATAAGTATCAAAGTCTGTATCTGAAAAAACTGAGATGAGAGCATCAATGTTTCTCATCATACTTCTTGTCTACTCACTATCTACAACATAAACATTTTATACAGAAAATGGCAATATTCCTATTTTTGCGAACAAGTAATAGTAACCCACGTTGACGATCACCTTGCCACAAGCAGACCCCGTTCTTCCGATCGGAACGTAATCTGAATGTGTAGAAACAATTGTCGCCTAAGAGCATATTAGAAATAGTCGTTGTGAGTATAAGACGATGGGTAGTGTTTCCGCCCGCGGACCCACACGAAAACGGAAACGTTGGCTTCGTCGAGATTTTAATTAGAATCGTGTTCACAGTTACAGTTATCGAACTCTTCTGTACGATGGTCATGGAAAATATGAAAAAATGTGTCTCGTTTGTATACCGCAGGTTTTAAGATCCCTGCAAATTCTGGCAAATTTCTCACTGTACCTAACGGCGGCCGGCCATTACTTGACCGGTTATTTTGCTGCCAGTTTAAATCTATCTTTTTTGTAAAGGATTGTAGACTGTGTACTGTAAGTACTGTCAATGTTATACTTGTATATCTGCACCGGCTGTTTGCAATGCCATTTTCTTCGCATTTCGGAATCTTGAATCCAACACTCCACAACAAATGGCGGTAAAGAAATCAGAGTGCTAAATATGAACACTTAAAACCTATATCTGTTTTTCTTTATCCGACATGCTCTCTCTCTCTCTCTCTCTCTCTCTCTCTCTCTCTCTCTCTCTCTCTCTCTCTCTCTCTCTCTCTCTCTCTCTCTCTCTCTCTCTCTCCAATACGTACATATATCTACGACACTTGCTGTTTACTTTCGCTGTGCTTTCGAGCGAATCAAACATACAGTTCATTTGTAAACGAAAACAATACATCATTCAAATCCGCTACCACTATAACTTCCAGTGTGCATATGTCGTTGGAAATCTTTCGTGTGAATTAAATCGTAAATATTCATTTATGAGGAAGAATCATTACAAAGGCAAGGTGACTGTTGAAGGTGAACTTATTTTGGCGATTGAACGAAAGTATCACCAAGCCCCTGAAAATAAGGCAAGAGCATATATGCGCTCATTGTCCTTCCCCATCCGTTTGTTTTTTATTGCGTTCATTAAAAGGTCGTAGAGGCTTAAAGGTTGTTGCATAATTCCTGGTCAAAGTTTCACATAACAGATGAGAAATCCAATAAAAGGTTTGGAACTATATAATGAATGACTAATTACCGGTAAAAAAATCTTACGGATTTAATTAATATTTTCTTTCCCCTCCCCTTAACTACTTGTTAGGATTTGCTGAAGCAATATGAAGTCAACGAGAACTCAAGAATAGATGCACTGTTTTCGATACTGGCGATTCAACTGACCGATAAAATATATTTTTTTGAATCATTAACCCTTTGAGCGCCAAGGTCAATTTTTGTCACCTTTAAAAATGTACCACAGTCAATCTTTTAAAAATTTTTGTCAAAATTTTGATAAAAAACTGTAGCCAATGAAATTTGATGTCCATTTGGTTCAAAATTATCAAAATAATTACAGAAAAATATACAAAAATTTGTAAAATGTTGCACTAAAATTTTGATGGGAAAAATACAGCACTCAAAGGGTTAACGGGTACTGCTTTTTTGTATACCAGTGCACACATCACACGAGGTGACGGCAAAAATATTGTCGACGTTTCCCAGATCACTCACCTGAGACGGCAATGCCGTTTCTGACGAAAACAGTTCACTGTGAATGGCAGTTACACTGATTTGTGTAAGAGATTCTTCCAACGGTTGAAACACCGGGGTACAAAATAATTACATCCTCCCCCTTGGTAATTAATAAACATAGTCTATTATTTCCTGTCTTTGGGTTGGGGGAGGGGGAATGTTAAATGAGAACACAAAAACATGAAAAATGAGTACAATAGTGACAAAACCTTGGCCTACTTCAGTTAGCAGTTGGGTTTTCCTTGAATTCTCTCGCAATATAAATTGTACTTATTTTCGTCAAACTCATCTTCTTCACTATTCATGTTAATGGAACTCTCCTGTCTTTCATTTATCCTTGTCAGATTGCCTTCATACTCGTTGGCAATTGAACTTGACAGCCGCTCAGTGTACTTTCTGTGTCTTTCTCACAATCGTGTCAATTTCTCCGAGTCAGTGATCGCTAGCCTGATCAGATTGTGCTTTTGTCTGGAATGTTTTCATAAAATACCTTGGCACTGTAGGCCTACCAAAAAGCCACAAGATTTGTGGAAATTCGTCGGGTCGGGGGTGTTAACCCGCTATTGACAAACATTTCATGAAAACAAGAGACGAACGAGCAGGCAAGCCAGGCGTTTTCACAGTCTTGTTTTTTTGTTTCTAAATTTAATCGTTCCCGTTACCATACAGCGTATAGCAGCCATTTTGAATTTCAAATATCGGCAAATATTGTCGCAAACTTTGCACTCTGACCCATGATTTGTATTCTTTCTTATGAACGAGAATGATTACAATACGAGAATGATTACATTTTCCTTGGGGGAAACTTTGAGCAAAGATTTAAAACTCTCTGCTTCCGAAGTGCGTGTTATCTTAGATAGTGTCATGTCGTCGCGAGAGATCAACAAACTCTGTAGTATGTGTATGGATAACAGTATAAGAATTCTCTTTGCCACAGCGAAAAAACCTTAACTCTCTTCAAATTCATAGCGTACCTACAATTTTTAGCATAAAAGTTTGAATATGATGGCATCAACGTTGCAATTCAAGTAAAAAGCTCACTAATTAAAATTCGAGAAGTAAAGAAACTGCATCGTACATCTGTCGGTCGTTATGACAGTCATCTTAAGTTAAGGTCCACCAACTTGTAATTTACGTTATCTTATTAATCTGTTTAATTGCAAAAACAGTTTCTGTTTCTACTCTAAAGATCGTGTTGTCAGTCTTCAACTTTTTAACAGTGCATGTGTGTTAGTCATAATATAACGTTAATGTCGTCATCGTCGTCGTCGTCGTTGCTGTTATCAATGTCGTTGACAACGTCGGAACTTCAGCCCGGACTGTGATGCATCCGTCAACAGAAATGCTACATAGTGCGTAAAATGCATTGTCTTTCCAAAGCAGTCTATTTCACCATTCTTTTGGGGTTTCGAACAAAACCTGTATTTGGTTCACAGGACAAAAACAGTGAAAATATTATCTAATGTTGCACAGCTGTTCTCCCCACCATAAAAATACTTGCCGAAAGCGTTCCATTGCGACTCAATCGTTCCTACGTAATTTCTGTTCTGGCGGACAATAAACGAATATAATATCCACTTTAATAAACTGCGTTTATTACGTACTCCATACAAATTTATCGGATAACATACGGATGTCTCAGTAACCCAGCCACACCATCGTCCTTTATAAGTTTATTCTCCTGCAAAGACCCCCCCACCCCACAACAAACAACAAAGCGTTCTCAAAGATCACAGAACGAAGAGAAGGTTGTGATGGTTCTGAATAAAGACTGCAACTTCTTCTTTTAATTTAGACTTTCGCGAGGAGTGCACCTCGAGCATACAACTGAAATACGTACAACATATGCTACAAATGCAGGTGTTGGGTAACTATCTGTTAAAGAGGCCCTAGGCATTCCTAACTTACCCCTTCAGGGCAGTGGAAACGACGCAAGGCGTTTGGTAGACATTGGCGTCATACATATATCATTCAATTGCATGACTGATTGAGTGATGGACAGTTTAATTTCTTTCATCAATTAATACGATGATATGATTGATGAGCTACTTGACATCTCAAGTCCGTTTAATTAGCGATGCTCAGGATAAAATTGGTCCTTAGTGTTTTGAAAGTTCATTGTGGTGGTATATAAATATATATAACAAATTACATTCACATGTAAAGTGCCTAAATATGGGTTTTACCAAGGACCCCTTTCTATTCATGGAATGCCTTGTAGAATGAATATATATATATATATATATATATATATATATATATATATATATATATATATAGATATATAAAGCTAAGTCTCTTACAGATGATCCTGAATAGAAATATCAGTTTCATTTGAAACACCATACAGCGACTCGATGAAAACTTCGTCCATCCGAAAATAGACGTACGTTGACTTTAGATTTTAACAACCATGCCGACTAACTAAACCTGTGAATTCGAAATCGATGATTTTTCCACCATAAAATTTAGATGGTCAATGATCACTGTGAATGCCGTGTAACTGCGCAGTCTCTCAATTTCAGTTAAAATTCCGTACGCGCGTTTGAATCTCGGGTTAAAACAATGGGGTTGCAGATACATCGTGTTATAACAGATAATTCTATTAGATAAATAATTCAATTGTGGTCAGAGTTTCCACCACTCTCAAAGAAACTGGCAAAGTCTGTTTGCTTGCAATAGTAACGCGAGAAAATGGATCCTTTTGGGGAACCGAAGAAATCCCTAACCATGCGACTTCGCCGTACAATATCAATCGACATACATCGGCCGTTCATAGCAATCCAGGTTGTCTCAAACATGTAAAATTCTGTATGTTTTCACATTCGTGTATCCGCTATTTCTCGTTGTCCTACAAAAAATGTGAAACATTATCTATCCAGAGCAAACATTTTTTTTTCCTTCACAGCGGTAGTAAATGGAAGACATTTCCACGTAGAAAATACTTTGAATTCATCAAGTAAATCGTCGAATTGAAGACACGTTAGAAGTGTAACTTTTGACAATGTTTTTACTATTTTAGTTTTAAAATACAAACGGAAGCAGAATTTCCTCTTCTCTAATAAGTATTTTTTTAAATTCAAAGTACTTGCCTAGAAACACAGTGCATGGCGTACGGTATACGATCGTGTCGTTGTCAAATGTCTGAACGTATTCTAGCCTGGGTACTACTAATTTAATGCGTTGTTCAACGTTGAGACATTGCACACATATACAGACTGTATTGACAAGATGAGCACAGGACACTTCTGCTCATTATGGCCATAGAACAAGAAATTATTCCACACAAAAAGAGGACAAAAATAATGGGAAATGGTTGATGAAACGATTTTAACAACAGATGCGCGATCACGGAGAGAGAGAGAGAGAGAGAGAGAGAGAGAGAGAGAGAGAGAGAGAGAGAGAGAGAGAGAGAGAGAGAGAGAGAGAGAGAGAGAGAGAGAGAGAGAGAGAGAGACTATAGAAGAAACACTTAAAATGTGCGTTGTCACCCTCTTTTTGAAAGAAACTATGACCAAATCAATTCTATATCTTTTTGACCTTATAGCATTTTTAGTATTTTGAATTGCAGATCACTATCGCAGGACGAGTGAGAAAAAAATCATATATGCCAGGAATTACTAACTCCATTCGCTTCCCATGAATTTTAACCGTTGGTGAAGTAGCCATGTTCGATAATTGTATTCCTAACAAAAGAGAGGGCTATAATTTAGAATTACGATTAATTTTTCATTTATTCAAGTGGAAATGAGACAATTACATTGTAATTGACTGCCACATAGATGTGCATTGACTTTCGTATCGACAGAAAAAAACTGACAAATGCGTCATCGACTTACGTGTCGCAAATACGTCGCAGCGTACTCAACTATCGCGCTTTGTGTTCCGAGTTTTGCTAGACAGTAAGCCATTAATGTTTTTATACTACATTTGGAATAACGCAAGGGTGCTTGAAATGTTTTCCAGATAATCGTAGCTTTATTAAAACATATAAATCAAATATGAAACTCAACCTGCATTATAAGCGGGTGCTGTTTTGGACGACAATAAACCCACCAAGTAATTCACGTCGTAAACTGTACATCAACTGTCAATGTCAATAACAAAGCATCTTTCTCCCATAAGTGGATGATATGATGCGCGTCGTCCTCGCTGTAAAATAAACGGCAATTCTCACTGGGTCTGAAGATAACGGTGTTCCTTCACGATATACGGTCATTGGATTATTGTGCCCGGTGTGTCAGTCAGTGTTTCGCTGCTGAGAGAGAACATTTGAGTTTCATTAGTGCTTGCAGCTACCCGAAATTCCATAATGCGCTCCAATAACTTTCCAAAGCTCCTTTCAAAAGTTTTGCATTTTGGCATTGCCATTGCTCAGTTCACACCAAAATAGTTCTATGGTTAGATATGTTGAATTCTATGTGTTAATCCTTTGAGTGCTGTAATTTTTCCCCTGCAAATTTCAGTGAAACATTTTACAATTTTTATGAATTTTTCAGTATTTTTTGATAATTTTGGACAAAATGCCTTTAACCTTTCTTTCAATGGCTACAATTTTTGACCAAAATTTTGGGAAAATCTGGAAAAAATTGTCTAGATCTGGAAAAAAGTTGCTGGCTATGTTATACTCAATAAAGGAAACAAAAGTTGACTATGGCACTCAAAGAGTTAATATAATAACATTTAGAACACTTTTCAAAAAATTATTCCAAAGCTTCTCCCCTCTTCCCCTCTCATTATCTCTCTCTCCCTCTCTCCCTCCCTCTCTGATATACATACATAATACAAACAACATACATACGTACGTACACATAGCTAGCTAGCTAGCTACATACATACATACATACATACATACATACATACATACATACATACATACATACATACATACATACACACACACATACATACATACATACATACAATACATACATACATACATACATACATACATGCATGCATGCATACATACATACATGCAGCATGCATACATACATACATACATACATACATACATACATACATACATACATACATACATACATACATACATACATACATACATACATACATACATACATACATACATACATACATACATATGTTTAATGTTGCCGAGCTAGAGTCGTTTGTTCTTGCTTAAGAGAGAGCAGAGAGAGAAGAGAGAGAGAGAGAGAGAGAGAGAGAGAGAGAGAGAGAGAGAGAAGAGAGAGAGGAGAGAGAGAGAGAGAGAGAGAGAGAGAGAGAGAGAGAGAGAGAGGCAGACAGACAGACAGACAGACAGACAGACAGAGAGACAGACAGACAGACAGAACATACAGAAACAGAGACAGGCAGACAGACAGACACAAAGAGGGGAGCTGAGGGAGGCAGGGCGGGAGGAAAGGAGAATTATTACTACTCTTGTGTGCAAAGGTCATGCAAGACCAAACTCACCGAATTCTACATCATTTTTGGAGCTATTCCGTCTCACAAATATTCAAATATAAACGCGGAACAAACGCGTGGGAACCGTAACTGATCAACTGTAATCCGTATTAAACCTCAATGATTCCGGGAGAACCAAAATAGAGACCCTGGAAAATTTAATGATCACGGAGCATAGCTTATTAATTGATGATATGTGTAGTCCAACGGAAAGACTAATAAAAGAAATAGGTTTTGAATAGATAGGTACATTCTTGAAGCCACGATACACCATCGATTCCATATCGCAGCGGCAGCGATGTCGACGTTCAATGATCAGATCAGGAGTTTTTATTAACCGGTCGTCAATTTTTCATTAATCCCGCTGTTTTCATCGGGTTCGGTATTTCCTGTAATTACTGCCGAATGTATTCCAACTGAATTTGCCAAACACGTGACGCCAAGGTACTCTCACCGCATCATTTGCGTTGAACGAATTATCCCCTTTTTTGCTCATTTGAAATTGTAAATAGCCGTCGTTCGTTCGGCCTTCATGCATACTCTTCTTTGGCTTCGGTGAATTATGACGGGAAGAAGCGAAAGTTCTTAATTAAATCCATTAATCACGGCAGTCCGTGGCAAATAAAATATATTGTCTGTGCTGTCGAACTTGCAAATCGCGTAATAGGCAAAATGGAGCGCTGTCCTAAGGCCAGTGGTTAGAAAATGTATGAAATATAAAACTTCGTGGTAACAAAACAGTTGTGATAGTTGCATGATATTGGTAAAACTCAGAGCCCGCTGGTTGAATGGCAGACCCGTGCTGAAGCTTCGAGCACTCTCAGTGGAGAAGATCTAGATTGCCGATGTATCACCATAAACAGCGCCTGGCTCTTGAACCATGTTTACAAACATCGCTACACGCCCGAGAAATTTAATCTACCGGTCGCGTAATTATCAGCACCATCGTCTCAACCGTGTACAACTGAGGCCAAGAGTAATTGTTGTGTCATTTTTATCTCAACGTCGTTGTCTGGGTAAAGGACAGCAATCCCTCCCTCCCCCCCCCCCGCTGAAGATCAGCGAAAAGTATTACATATATACCGTATAGTTGTCAACATGTTCACGGAAAATAGTTTTAGCACAAAAACAAATACTGACCGAGTGAGATACGCCATCAAACCGTTTCGCAAATTAGATTTTATCGGCGGTGTGAGGGACCAAAGGCCACTTGACATAACAATGTCGGTTGAATATGAACGCATACTTCAATGTTGATTACCTTGAAACCGTAATGATCATCAATGGCTGCCACACTCATTGGCCGACCTAGTTCAAATTATCGAGAGTCAAAGTCAAGTATATTTACATTGTCTACTTCATTCTTTTAGTGCGCAAGAAATCGTCCACGCAAGTGTGCGGTGGTCCAAAAGCCCTCGAAATTTGACAGTCTTTTTTACATTGACAATAATATTAATCACAGATAATCCTTAAAACCTGCCGATCACTATTATGGTACGCTGAAATAGGAAACAAAGAGGGAGAGAGAGAGAGAGAGAGAGAGAGAGAGAGAGAGAGAGAGAGAGAGAGAGAGAGAGAGAGAGAGAGAGAGAGAGAGAGAGAGAGGGGGGTACATATATATATTTATATACCGTATATATATATATATATATATATTATATATATATATATATACGTATATATATATATATATAATATATATATATATACCGTATATATATATATATATATATATATATATATATATATATATATATATATATATATATATATATATATATATATATAACTTGAGCAACCACATGACATATATCGAAATGAAAGTGTGACCCAAATTTTCGCCGTTTCAGGCGGGAAAACAAAATTCTTGTTACAGTAAAACGGACCATCGTTTAATCACTCAATATATGCGTTATAGGAGAGACGGGTGTTTTAGAAAAAATTAAACAAACGACCCTGATTTTAACAGTATAATCACTTTGATTTGTTCAAACAAAAATAAGGCCACAGGTTAGTAAGTTGGAAAGACCGTGACCGAACCTCGATAATTCATACATCGATGAATTTGCCGTCAACAAGAGATTTCAACATTGCACCGAGTTGGATATTAACCAACATTCTACAGTGTTGTAACAAATGTATTAAGGGATGTCTTTCACACTATGAACTTGGCAGATGACATTTTGAGATATACATTGTTTTTCTTTATCTGTAAACTTGACTAATATCCGAACAATGGTTTACATACCCACCTAGTCTGTTTTTGGCCTTTTCTTTTCTTTCACATCTTTGCATCTTTGATTTTCGATTACAACTAATGCATGTTGCCTTTTGTAGAATCTAGCGGCAGAAATCACCGCCTATGAAAAAGTGTATAATGACAGTTACCGGCCACTACCAGTCATACGCCACGGTGATCAATCGGGTCTTTCCCTATCGAGAGTGATTTGATTTTTGACCGCTTGAATTGACGCCTTCGATAAACAGGTTGCCCCGGTAACGTGATCCCTCCTTTCCTCCTGGTTACTTCGTTGTTGAAAGATCGCGTTCCCTCCGCTCGTTGCGTCCGAAAATTCGGAATGGTCAACAAAGAAACGACAAATGGATTTTATGATACGAGCCGATCTCAAAATTCTTTTAAATATACAGTACGTGTAACTTTGGGTTATGTTTCACTAATCTTGTTTTATGTTTTGATGTCAAGCTTTTTTCGTTCTACTCCCCACAGTGTGTTGAGATGTTCATTATTCAGCTAGTCATCTTAGCCCTTACTGACATGTGGAAATTGCATCGTTGATGTTCACAAGAGAAGTTTTAGTCCGGACTATCAAATTCAAATGTAAACAAAAACAACAGTGCATTTCACACGTGTAGACGTTGTATTGACAAGCTAAGTAGTGAACTTGCGATTGGCATAGGGGAAATCATGGTAAAAAATCATCAACAGGTACAGTTTCCGGCCCTTTAAACAAAATATGTTATATCTCGCGAAAACAGATACTTGATTGGTTTATTTCATTTTATCCAATCAAAGCCATGCAGTCAGCATTTTTCTGTAGAACGTTGCAAGTGAGTGGAGTTTTTTTTCATAAGTGATTGTTACGACATGTATTCTCGGAGTAAAGCCGAAAAAAGAGGAGGGTTTGCTTGTGGTTCTCGTGCGCGGATTTCTTTTTCTTTGTGCTCATTTGAAAAGTTGAAATGTTAATGGCTGTGCTATTACTGGTATACGTGTACACGCGCTGCACAGTCCTGAAAGGCGAACCTAATGACGTCACATCGCTACGTGTCACAATGACCGTTGCATCTTAAGCGCATATTGTGATATTTGTTGTATGTTGATCCTGTGAGCTACATAAATCAATAAATAATTCATAATAATAAAATTTATTTGTAAAGCGACAAACTCCACAGAAAAAAGTGATCACAGCCGCTGAAAGATACATTACAATAAGAAAATGGATAACTAATAAAAATAATTGATAAATAAAAAAATAAATACAAACGATTGAAACAGTTCTTGAAGGACACCGAGGATGAGATAATGCTTTTGCTAAATATGAAACGAAGCGATGCAAAAAAGCCATAAGTTACACTGTTACTTTGGTTCACGTTCAAGTTTGTCGTCTCAACTTTATCGCTTCTCTTATTTATACTCGGTTCGTCGATTGCATTCTAAACGTACTTGATCTTCGCTAGGATATCATCGTTCAGGGTCAAGGAGACCCCGATCATTATGTTCCTTTTACTCCAAACACTTTCCACGATAAACGTCTATTTTCTACAACTTTGGGCAATGAGGTGAACTCAGACGAAACCCGACACAGCGCAGAGAGAAACCAGGGCCCAATACACTACACCGTTAACAATGTTTTATTTGAGCGTACGGGCAATCTTTCGCAGGTTATTGGCTGCGAGGTTATGATGCTCCCTGCTTGAGGTGAGCGTGGAATTAGCAAAATTCACATCACAAAATGCTCAGATTCAGTGTAATCGACTTGATTCCTCTCGTTGATAAGTTAATGCGAACGTGTATTCACTATAAAGCTCACGGACTTTAGTTTACACAAAAGTGTGAACGTAAGTTTCAATTGCAGCCAAAATGTCAATGCCAGAAACCTTTCGTTGAGGGCGCGAACGCCTTAGGTGTATACTACTTGGAACAAAATTGCGCCGCTCCTGACTGAATAATAGTGCGACGAAGAAAAAACAAACTTGCTTTGGCCCCAGACCCTAGAATAAACTCCAGGGACTATGCTTTGGCCTACGAAATACTGGACGATGTACTGAAGTGTTCATTATTGAACCGACATCTCTTGACTTATTTAGCCAATCAAAGTCCAATTTACGTAATTAATAGGCGCGTTTGAAATAAAAAACAGCTTCAAATTATGGTGATATCCAAAATTATCGTCAAACAAAAACAGAAATTTGGTACAGCCGCTAAAATGAACATCTTGTTAAAGTTGTTTCACGTTGCCTGGATACGCATCTCGCGTAAACGCGATTTGTTTCCAGGCAATCTGTACTTAGTTTGTGTGAAACATGCTGTATGCAAAGAGACTTTCAGTATAATTTAACCAATACACAATACTAAACTCGTAAAAAAATCTCCACAGGTCAACTCCGAGTGGCTTGTAACCAATCACACATTATTAGAGTGAGTTTGCCCAAACAAAAACTATCCATGACGACGCCTCCGACGGACAACAGACTCTAAATGAAAATATCAGAGCCAGTCAAGTAGTTATTTCCCCTCCTTCATCGCGTTGTTGTCATAAAAGTTTGATTTGCGTGCGCGACATGATTTCTGACGGGGTCAGAGGTCAATCGAATCCGTGGTGAGTGAGGACTACCGCAGGCTGTGTGAAAAAAAAGTATCTTTTCGTCATCGTATTAATTTCTATAACCGGTCTGGTCTTTCCATGGAAACGACATATCCCTGCAGTATTTTTAATTATGTTTCCTTTTTTCTGAACACGCTGTGTTACAGTTATATGGGAAGATCCCCAAAGATGAAAATCTACGGCATACCGTAGAGTGTCACATTCGCACAAATTTCGATTACGTACCGCCAGATCGTCTTTCCTCTGGAAAAACCATGAAACCCTACTGGCGTAAAAGAAGCATCTGAATAGTATTCATTTTGTCGACGATAAGACCACACAGGCAAAACTCACCGAGAACCCAAACTCTCAACAGTTAGCATGTTTCATTCGTTACTAAACGAAAGACAGTTTTCACTGGGTTTCCTAAAATAGTTTGTCCCCAAAGACACTGCGAGATAGAGTTCGTACAGGGCGCTGAAAAACAGTTGCAGCTTCTCTAAATAAGAGTTCCCCCACCCCGTAGATATTGAGAAAAAGGAAGGGCGTGATGACCGACAACACTGTCGACGAACAGACCTTGGCGGGAAAGAAACTGTACATCTTCAACTCGTCATGAACCATCGTATTGTCGGTCAAAATCAAACTTACTCAATCTGAACGAAAAAATTGTTACTCTCTACCTTATAATTGACACCAAAATATGGAAATCGGAAATTTATAGATTTGGATAAAGATTTTTAACGATACTGATTTCGATCTTTTTAAAGGGAAACATATACTGTATACAAAGCTATGTCAACGTCTGTTCTTGGCAATAAAAATAACGCGCAGTTATTGTTACATTTTTGCACCATCTTGTTCAACTTGCATTTCAGAAAAGACCGTCAGTTGAACGGGGATTCTTTAATATCTAACTTTACCTCCCACTGTCGTATAATCTATCTCGCCTTTATCGCGTAGTAACCGGTAGTTCGACTTTCGATCACTTTCATCGACTTTGACTTTTTTCCCCCAGCGAGCGCAATCAATCAATCGCGCTGTTTTCATCTTCTTGACGTAAAAAACAAACTATAAAGTAATCTCTCCAAGCTGACAGAGCGCCGGTTCACAATCATCACATCTCACCCTCAAGGTAGAAATCTGGATTTCCTTAAAACGTAGCAGGTTAAATTGCCGCGCCCTGGGGCTCGGCAGTATCGCGGACAATGGGGCCAGAAACATACGTGCAGTCTGCACACCATTGTAACAACCATACGTTGTTATTATTTCACAACCCATTTGATACTTAATCTTCCGTTGGTCGTTTGACGTTAACATGATGTACCAAACTCCAAAGCACAGAGACACGACCGAATGAAATTCTCTCGAGCAATTCATTCTTCGCATATTTTGAAATATGTCAGGGCGCGCCGGCACATCCATTTTCAGAATTGGTTTATTGATCACAGGGGCGCTCACGAGTCGTATACGCTTTTCATGCGTGCCCGCCGGGAGAGGTTTCTGGAGAAAAAAACTCGTTAAACAATTAAAAGACGGATGGACGTCATTTTAACAACAGGAATTTTTCCCTACAACAATCAACCACCCGTTCAACGTTTCCATAATTTCGGTGTCGCACGGCCAGTCGTATCAACAGTCGCGAGGAGTTTTCACACTTAATGATCGATCAAACCGGGCACGTTTGACGGAGCTGTACGTGTCTATAATTAAAGCAACGAGCTCTGAACGTTGTAATTGACATTTGAATAGACTTCTTATCAATGATACAAACTTAACCAAGTTGATTGAAATAATACCGAACAGAAGGTGGGGACTTAAACTACAGCGGTTGAGTCAATAAAATTCGTTATATGTGGCAGCGAATAATACGTTCAGAATGATTAGCTTTGAGTTCCCTATACCCTGTACATATAGAGAAAGGAAGTGCATGCATGATAACCGAAAAGTTTATCGACGAACAGACATCATTGGCGGGAAATAATTGTACGTCTTCAACCGGCCATAAACCAGCGACAGCCATGGCAGACTAAGGTGGCATAGTCGAATCTGAACGTAAGCAATCTGTGGAAAAAAGGCAACTAGACACCAGAGCTAGTTATTTTCAAAAGTTGCCAACCCGCGAGCAAAATCGTTTTTCTCCTGATAATTGTGCTTCCCAGAATGTATACAAAGTATACCTCGTCTTTGATCTCAGAAAATCAAAATTCTAAAATTATTTACACCCCTCCATCGGGAAGGTATATAAAAATGTCCCTGTCCTCCTCCGCCGCCCCCCCCCCCCATATTATCTACCCCGTGCAGGACAGGCAGGCAGTTATTTCTTTACACTGGTAAGAAACACATTAAGTATACACCGACATTGCAGACAATGATATTGCAGACATCTTGGGACATTCTCTTAAAACAAATGTGACTCTGCACCGAAGATGTAGGAGTATTCACCTAATTCAAACCATAGCAATTGAAAGAATAATGTGGAAAGACGGTAAGCAAACATAATATAGCAAATCGAATTTTTTTTAAGAAGAGGGAAAAGTAAAGTGCGCAACGTAGTTTTATTGTTCAGATGTTTTATTCCAAACCAACATTTGCCTCCAGATAGAAAGTTTTGAACTTTCGCTCAAAGTTTACCCAGGAAACTAATCCATCGTCTTTCGTAGTCAAGAATAAACACGGGTTCACACCGTGCAAAGCTGGTGATTAAACAAAGAAGTAACATAAAATGTAAAGATATTTGAAATTCAAAATAGCCGCTATAATAATAGCTTGTGTTATCTTTACGGGGGATATTAATTTTCGAGTTGCAGAAAGAGACGATAACAATTTCCTTAACTGCTCCTTGGGCTTCGAAAGGAGTGTGAGAGAGCAGTACAGCAGGGAAGTGTTATAAATATCGTATTGGCCGAAAAGGTGCCCCGGGGCGCATTCAGCCAGGTTGAAGGCAATTCTATTCTCCAGTACGCGGACATGAAATGGATCTGACAAACATCTCTGACTCTACTCTGAGATTCCGGACGACGTTGTTTCGATTGCCAAGCTGACAGAAAACCATACTCACACATTTTTAACCGTTTTGAAATATATTTCAGGGTTGTTCTAAACAGTCAGGGACCAACTGTTATCCAGGCCATAGTTGATGAATTTCATAACTATTTCAACGACGACCGTTTCGCCGTTTTCATCGGTTTTTCAATCCAACACGGAATACTGTAAAATAGGTCTTTTTAGCTAGCACCCTTTTTTAGCTAATTTAGCTAAGTGTTTAAATTCGCTAATTTAAGATGCCGCTAATTTAAACTCTTCCCCATATTTATTTACTATGGTCAAAATGTCTCTCCAGCTAAATTAAAAACCTGCTGATTGCAATCAAAATCCAAAATCGATAAAAAAGCATGCAGCTAATTCAAAGTCTTTTACATTTACTGAATGTAATGATTTTATCGGTTTAACATTTTCATGCGTATAATATTTAAAGACGAGATTGTCGAACCATGTATTTACAATCTCGATAATTAATTATCAATGTGCCTTTTTTACATTTTCTTATTACATTTAAAGACAAAAAACAAAGAAGAGATGAACAAATCACGAAATGAAAAGGAAGAACACACACATGAGAAAGAGAATGTACGAATCTAAAACATTACAATGGGTCCAAAGGAGCTTCAGATTTCTTTTCGATGAGAAATTTTCGTTCTATGGACATTACTTCCTCCATTTTTTTGACAAAGGAATTCATAGTTAACTTAGTACCTGTATATCTGATGGCGTAGAGTTGAAATTTCACTGTTAAAATCAGACGATTTAAGAGAATTGTAGAGAATTGTCGAGAATCGAGTTGCCTTTCTTTATCAACTCAGTTTCGTCGAGTTAATCAGAATGTAACAGAAAGTGCGCGGCTCGAAGCACATGTATTTCAGTTTTTGCTCAAACCATCATTAAGGAATAGTTGAGGTATTGTCTTTAATGATCAAGGATGAAAGTTCAAGGTCACAGTGTAAAGTTTTGGATTAGAGAAACAAACTACCCCAAATTTACAACTGAATTTACCGATGTTTGATATTCAAAACGGCAGCTATACCCTGCGCAGTGTTAACTCTATGGGAAAAATTACATTTACTATTTTTTCCAAAACATTGACGATTTAAGCTTCAGTTATTCGTGCCGGGTCCGCACAAGCAGCAGATCAGAAAAATTTTGTGGAGATGAGTGTCCAAAATCTGTCCCCGGAATGCATTCTTCCTGGACACAAAACGTACTTACGATCAATCACTGACGAGTTTGGGAGATTAGTCGTACTTTGGACTATCTGCCGCGTATGTCAGCTTACCATTCGGTATTCTTGTAAAGTTAAACACAGGCAGACTTCCTGATATACCGAAGTATACTGGGACATTTTCGGTTTTTTTTCTGTTACTTCTGGAACCAATCCCCAGAGAATGGTGAAAGAAACCAAGCCAAGGTTGGCTTTGTCTATCAATGGCACAGATGTCGAGATAGTTGACACCTGTAAATTCCTCAGCATCCGCATATCCAGTGATTTAACCTGGCAGGCGCACGTCGAGCATTGTGTTCAGAAAGCTCAGCGACGATTGTTCTTTTTACGAAGGCTGGCGGGCTTCGGTCTTGGCAGGGATCTCCTGATAAAATTTTATCGGGCAGTTGTCGAGAGTGTGTTGACAGTCTCCATTGTTGTCTGGTACGGGAGTTCTACTGTTGCGGATCGTGGCCTATTAAACAGAGAATTACATTCTGCCGAGCGCATTATTGGTGTAAATCTGCCTCAATTAGATGACCTTTACAGATCTAGGATGCAAAAGAAAACAAATTCTGTCCGATTCTTCCCATCCTGCCTTTGGTCAGTTTTCGCTTTTGCAATCAAGGAAACGTTACCGCTCTATTGCGGCAAAACCAGAACGTCATAGGAAAAGTTTTTACCCTTCAGCAGTCCGTCAACTGAATGGGATGGACCCTTTAGCCAGACGTTCGTGACTTTTTATCTTGAGTGTTGTATCTTATCGGTGTTTGTTGATCATGTTTTTATATTGTAAATGTTTTAATTGTAATTTTTTTGTTTTAGAGCATGAGCTAATGAGATTTCTGGTGTATATTTACTTTTAAACGTACATTAGCGAATAATAAACTATGGAACTATGAAACTGTAAGACAGACGAGAGAGCTAGATATGTTTTATTACTCATCTAACAGGCGATCCTAATAATAGGATGAAGTACCCATAACCCACTACCCGATGAAGCACTGAGAAGTAAAGTGCCTTGCCCAAGGGCACAACACCGTGCTTGAGTCTCAAATCACCATCCTCCGACGGTAAGTCCGTCACTCTGGACCTACAGGGTCTCGAACCTCTGATAGTGGGTCAGGTATCCTAACCACTTCCCTACGGTGCCTCCCACATATACAGATGGAAGCTTTCCACCACTGACCCACAGATGGAAGCTTTCCACCCACTGACCCGCTCCAAGGAGAGAACTCACACTCAAAGTCGAGGGGATTTGATTGGCAAAAGAAGAGGTAGACTTCGCTTGCGATTCTGATCAACAAACACCTGATAGGATCCAGGACAAGATAAGCCAACATCACTTTTGCCACATGTCAAAAACTGAAACAAATCTATTGTGACACAATAGCTAATAAATTCTTTATTCTATCAAACACATCCATCATACATTAAATCCATCGGCGTCAAAAGATACTCGTAGAATACAATTGGTTTCCATTGGGAGATAATCACACACTTGTTGTCTCATACAAAGGTTTTTACAGAATAAAGTTTCAACCGTGTTTTCATTGTATGAATTCTAAACTTGATGGGTTATATGCAATAGTATTATTTCTTAACAGTTATACGGGTTATAAATGTGAACTTTAAAAATTGATGGGTTTTTACCATAGACAGTAGGGAAACGTTTCTCTGCTGTCTGTGGTTTTACAAAATGCAGTTATTTCTTATTAGTAATGCTAGTTATAAATGTATTTGTAGACTGCTTGGTATCAACGTTATCTGGCAAACATTTAAGCAAGAATTCAGATAAAACATAAAATGGTAGTTGTGCCTTTTCCTACTTGTGTTAGACTTGCCTCAAGTCTGTGGGCATATTAAGGTGAGGTAAATGCGAAAGTGAAGTTAGGTACTTTGGCAGACTTTACCGTGGGTCATGGGGTGAACTCTTGGCTAGCCATGTAACTGCTGCGTAAAGCTAAGCGACTGGGGCCGGTGCATATTATCATAATACAAGCAAATTGTGTCAGGGCCCTCGTTGTGTCTCCACTACCAGACTCGATTCGGAAAGAGTGAGTTGAAAATTTAGAACTTTATATACAAGGCACTGCGATAAAGGTAATTCTTGACTTGACTAGAAACAGTGATCTTACTAACAACATTGAAGCTGACGAAAACGTGCGCCACAAGATATACAAACACAAACATACATTTTAGGAGAACTCTCGGGCTGATCACACTCATAAGCCAAAAACAGAACAACTCTACAAATTTAATTCATAGTAAACAGTTATGTGTCATTGAGTACATTCACAGAAAAATTCTTGTTTCTCTGCTGATTTGAAGATATCACTAAGGCATGCCATTTTGCACCAATCGTTTGGTGGAAATTCGACTCTTTTCCAGCCCCTACTCTTTATCCAATTAAAGCCCCATTAACTGTAAATTTTGATGCATGTTCCGGTGTTTTTTGCTCCCTGTCAATAAACACCACTTTTCTTTCTACTCCCCAAATCACGTCAAATGCCTGGTGTTAAACTGATCGGACACAGCCTGTTTGCGTCTAATGTTATTGTTGCCAACTGAATTCTGCTCCTCACTGGAATTCGTTAAAAAACTGTCGACAATAACATCACACACTCAGTCTGTAGACAATGAGTTGTGTTCGCAAGGTTTATGCTTTGTAGTTCAACACACTTTATGAAGGAAAACGAGGAAAGTGTACATTAAATATGAAATCTGTCTATTTCTGATCCTTTGTTCGAGGAAAGTTTCGACTATTCTTTATCTCAGCCCAAAATAAAAGTCAGATTTTTAGATTAAAAAGGGAAATAATCTCAAAATTACTGATATTCTAAATTATAGCTCCGTGCGATTCTGTTGCAAAATTTGGAGTGCCGGACAACCGTACCTGACCGACTTACGTATCTGTCGAACTATAGAATGACGGCCAAATCAACTTTACGCTGCAAAACCACGTATTAAGGTACAATGCTCCTCGCCAGGACTGATATTTGGACTCCAATTTTTACAATACTTTATCGATCTACTGCTTGTGTGGGCTTGTTCTGAAGTAAATAGAGCAAAGACAAGTTTTTACGTCCTTGTTTTTTGAAAATCGGAAAAGATTTTTTTCCCGTAGAGTTAACACAGAAATGGTGGCTATTGTGAATTTGTTATGACTTACATGGTAAACCCGAGTTTTAGTCTTTTAATTTCGATGTCAGCACATTTAAGGTTCTTTCCTCGTCTAATCTAAAGTTTGTCCTTGAAAGGTTGAAATTTTCCTTGAGAAAAATTTGAGCAAAAGCTTTAGTCTAGCAATTTAAGCGTGTACTACCTTTTATCGGGTCGTCGCTAACACGCACCGCAATGACCAGTCAGAACGATGTGAAGTTTGGTATTGCAATCTTTCAGTGCCATAAAGCTTTGAGTTGTTTATAAGTTTCATATATTGTATGGCATTTTAATTGAGTTTTATTTATTAATTTATTTGTTTATTTATTGATTTATTCATTTTGTGGTGTTAATTAATGACTGCACATCAACGTTGACTATAATTTTTTCTGCTTTTCTGCAACTACACAGATTTTTCGTCGTTGTGGTCAACTGAGTAGGAAAAGAAAATAAACACAGTAAAACATCGAGATAGACGAACCTAAAATGTGTGTTTAAATTAATATTTTCAAATCGAGGTGAGCCCCCACCGATTAATTAAGTCAGTTGTGAAATGGTTATAAGGATGTTAGTTATACCTTCGGTACATCATGATCGACGCCATCCCGCCATTCTGAGTCTGGAAAAAAAAACACGGAACAAAGCATCTGTTACAAAAAGTTGTCCAAAGACCAAACTAATGAAATATTTTGGAAATTAAAACCCCAACAAGAACAGAAAGCGCAGAATGGTTGCCCGTAGTGACGTTTATTAAAGCGGCATGCCAGCGTCGCTCCGACACAATGCAGTGAGCATCGCAGGATGACGGGATTTGTGATGTGTCGCCTGTCAGACAGTCGGCCTGGACAAATGTGCTCATAAAACCTGAAATACGGATATGATGTTAAAATCAAGAAAAGTATTGACAAAAAAAATGTATACAACACCTGACCTGTACAAAGCGATAAGTAACAATATTCTGATAGGAAGAATCGGATTACCTGAAGAAAACAGGGCCCAGCCTTTTAAACGAAGTAATCTGCTTTTCATATGGTGTCTGCACGACATTTAAAGTCTATTTAGCGTCCTTTCAGTATACTTTCCAGTGTGTTTGTTCAATTTGTGTAATAAACTTTCTTATTCCACTCCTAAAATCCTGGAGACATGCGTAGTTGTAACCTTGCCGACACAGCCTGCAGGTATACGCATCGTCCATTGTAAATGATGACAATTTCATTTCAGTCCGGACTAGAATCCATTTATCAACAATAAAATTGCATATTGTACGCACTACAGTGATTTTTTCATGATACTTCAGGCAGAAGAATAAGAATCATAAGTTTGCAGCTGTCGCCCGTTCCTAAATATCAATATATTGCTCAAAATATTGATATGTAGAGAGGGTTAGCGTGGCCCTATTCTTAACCGAAGACTTTACCATTCTATACGTCTGGTATACTGTTCCAACATTATTGGTCTTCGTTTGGCCTACTCGACTGTGTGTCTCACCCATCGCTTTAGATGGTTCGTACCCTAACGTGCTATCACTGGTCATCAAGTAGAGATCTTGAGTAGACGTACATGTAAGAGCCGCCGTATGCATGATGTAGTTTGTAACTTACAAACGAACAACGGTGTCTGATCTTAAGTCAATCAACTGCAGCGATCGCAGAGTCACGTTTGCGCTCGTCCTCGCACGATGAACGTCTTTCTTGAGGGACTGGAGCAGAGCCTCACGCTGGGCAACGTGTCATGTGAGCTCGTGCGTGACACATTCAAACCCTGAAAATGAGCCAGAAATAGCTCAATTTGGCCGCGTTTAACTTTTATATCTCATATATTTCTCACTTGTTCGAAATTTAATTGCTATTCTTAATAAGAGAAGTTTGCAAACCGCTGGAAAGGAATCGACACAAAATGGCAGTCGGGTTTCTTTCATTTGGCTGGTACCCATGAGAGCTATTTCGTGGTTTTATAATTATGATGTCTATATATTGGATACAATAACTCAGTTTACAATACAATTGGTCTTCCACTAACCGCGCCACATAACCTTAGGATTAAGTCAAAATCATATGTGGATACCGGCATGGAAGATTGGCTGCATTCCCATTGTACAGTGGTGTGTGAGAGATCGTGATTGGCGTGCAGAATTTGGTACATCAAATAGTTTACCGAGGCACCAACACGTGGCCAAGCTGGGCGAGATTTTAACCCTAATACGTCTATCCACGAAACGCTCAGTGAGGCATTAAAAGTTCTTATAGATTGGTTTCAAATTTTACTCGACGATTAAGACCACAAACAGCTGTTTAGAAACACCCCAGCTTGGTTTTTATCCCTTTCGGAAATATCCAATATATTTGGACTGGCGTGTTTGCGTAGGATTTTGAAGTAAAGCACAGATATGGTTGTTTCTCGGGCATGCCACAAGTGTCGCCGCCGAATTTAGCTTCCCGGCTCAACTCTGAGAGAGCAAGTCGTTTAAAAGTTTCAGGTATCACCGATGTTTATTGTTCCAGAATTTGTTTCCTAAACGCTACACACACACGTCAGTGAGCCTGAGAATAGCTGCACAGAGTGACAAGTAAACCGTACAAAATACTTTGAAGAATTAAAAATGTACAAGTACAGTATTGGATCAAATATAAAGGAGCTGATCGGGAGAACATAATATTAGAACTAGAAAAGTATTTTGGGGTCGAAAAATTGACTAGAATATACTAGAATGTACATGAATAAATTTAGAGATACTATATATTTTAAAAGGGCATTTTCAGTAGACTACGTTTAAAACTAAGGATTGGACAATCCAGTCTCATACACGTTTCTGGATTTCTTAGCAGAACACCAGAATGCAGTATTGCTGGGTCTGCACCCGACTGTACGCATCAGTATACTCTGTATATCTTTCTAATTACTTCATCAAATGCTGAATGAACCCGCAACCCCCCTCTCTCTTTTGTGGGGGTATTCACCAAAATTAGTCGACCGAGTGTGAATATGCTGCCTAACAAGACCAGTGTACAATCAGCCCTTGCCACCTGTTACACTCTGAGGTTTGTTTGTGATGAAAGGAAGCTTCATTCAGTAATATTTGAGGTTTTAAGACCTAACTGTCTGTGGCGAGGGTCATTATCCGCAACTATCCATATTTCAACCCTTATGACACACGCACACACACACACACACACACACATGTATATATATATATATATATATATATATATATATATATATATATATATATACATGACAAGTTAATAAATTTTTCGCCCCTTGCTAAAACTTTTCATTAAATTTATATATATATATATATATATATATTATATATATATATATATATATATATATATATATATATATATAAATTACAATCTAATAAACGTTTTAGCAAGCGTGTGGCCCAAATATTATTTTTAAAAATCGGATAAAATTCCGAGCTCTAAAATTCCGAGCTCTCTAAAATTAACATCGGTTAACTCACAATCCTGGGTAACGTGACTGACTCCATCAGAACTCACACTTTTCAATGACTTTTTAAGTAAATATCAATTGACCAGCAGTCATTATGAAACGCTTTTTATCATTTCAGGACTGTTGGCGAGCTGAAAGGAAGACGATCGTCACGTGACGCCCACACATGACGGCGAGGTGCACACAGTGTCGGCGAGGCAGAGGGATTCTTCAAACTAAGAAAGGCGGGCGACGATGCGATGGTTCCTCGGAAACATGAAATGTTCGCTCGATGCGATTTTAGTGAGACAATGGCAGACAATTTTGACAATATTTTTGGAGCAGAAAACACCTGTATATTTCAAGCCCTCTGCCCAAAATGTGGTGAAGTACAAAGTATATAAAAAACAAATCATTCAATCGGTTTTTGAATGTAATATTATATATCATATCCCAAACATGGGACTGTGTGCCCGGCGTAAGGAGGGCAAATGGTCTCCTGCCCTGAGGGTTCATAGTCCGATGTTTGGGCCATGTTTTTATTACATGCCTCTCTTATATGAATTTCATTCCAAATTTTTGGGTTTACATACAAATAACAATCATATGCTTTATTTCCATGTTAGACGAAAATCTGTTGAAAAAATGGAACGATTATCATCATCAAACGGCGCATTGATATATTTAAATCACTGTTATGTTGTTTATAGAATTTTTTGCGGATAATTTTGTAAAAAAACAGTAATTTCTGTGTAAAATATGTAATTTTATCATTTTTCAATCCTAAAGTTGTCAAGGTGAAGATAGTTCCGGTTCACTTTCAGTCAAATGATGACTATGCGGTCCGCTACGTCATGAGCAATTCACTATTCAATCCTACGGAGTGCGCGCCGTTCGATATACGAGGCATGTAATAATAGACATCACACACAAAATGTATTTTAATAAAGAACACTAGCTATTTCGGTATGGTTTTCTAGATAGAAAAAATGTTTATCTTTACAAAAACGTAGTTCAAGCCGGCTACCCCTAGTAGTAGACAAGCTAATGACAAACACAAATTTAATTTTGTCAAACACAAATAGCTTTCGGACGGCCGTATTTTGTAAACCATCATATCACTCCTCTCAGATGATAAAGACTTGCATACCACATCAAGAATCTCTACACTATTTGAAAAATGAATATACACAGATTCAGCAAAGGACACAAAATTTGCAGTCATTAGACTCTTTGAATCAATAAAGCAATATGGAAGTCGACTGTTAGATACTTTCAATGTTACGTATACTTTCGTGTCGAAATTTGATGCAAAATTAGTTTCTTCATTAATTTAGTTATTGATAAAGGCGCCACAGAAACTGTCAGGATGCCATCCGACCGTACGCTTCATAAATATTTCATTGTTGACGAGCAAACATGCCCAAGACCCACACTTTTTTCCGATAATGACCCAAAAGTTATTGTTATTTTATTATAAGGCAGTGTTAAAACTTCACATGTATGTATGTATGTATGTATGTATGTATGTATGTATGTATGATGTATGTACATGTATGTATGTATGTATGTATGTATGTATGTATGTATGTATGTTTGTACACATGTCCTTATAATTATATACTCTGTCTGTTTTTGTGTCTGTCTGTCTGTCTCTGTCTGTTTCTCTATCTCTCTCCTGTGTATGTATATATTTATAACAACATTTCTTAAAAATACAAAGAAATAGTATCTGTAAATCAAGTTTCATTGATCTCCGCAATAGACAGATTCTATCGCTGAAATGCATTAGTCTTAAAGCACATATTATTACTTCGTACTTTATATACGCATATATATATATATATATATATATATATATATATATATATATATATATATATATATATATATATATCTAGCGAAGATGTTTATATCTAATGCAATGCATTCATGTAAACATTCATGTAGCCTTCTCTTCTGAAATATATTTATATTGTCTGTATTGGCATCAAATTCGCACTTATGGGTTGAAGGAGGATCGAGTCTGTGTGTCGATGCTGAACCGACGTAGTACTTGAGCCGCTTGGTTGGTAATCATACGAGTGCACGAGTGCAATGTCTTTTCCATCGGGAATTGCTGCAGCGCGCCCTCGGGTTGCCTGCACTCAATGAGTATCGTCTCCAGTCTCGTCAGTCAGTAAAACGGTACATTCACAGGGAAACGAGAATGACAAACGTGCTTTGTTCAAAAGCATCGGGGTGTTGTGTGATTGCTGGGGTGAGGAACCCAGTTATTAAACGGAGAAAAGAGTCCCCCTCTTTTGGGGAAAGGGTCCCTCCCTCATTTTTGAAGAAATTGTATTTACCCGTTAAGGATATACGTTGTAAGCTTTCTTTACATTCCGTGGCAGACAAGCGGGTATCTGTAATGCCTTCGAGATCTGATATCACCGTATACGGCTTTGGAGTTGACTTTGAACTCTTAGTTTGTTCGAACACGATAGAGTACTTTTAAACAATTCAAGCTGAACATTTAAACTTTCAAATTATAGCAATTCTGTAAAAATGGTATTATTTTGCTGTGACGTGTTACAGTATCTCTCGCATATTGATACATTATTCTGCAATATTGTAGCACTTATCTAAGGATTCGAATATTTAGACAATCAAACACCAAAATTGCAGATTTATCCTCGAGAAAAGATGTTAGCATCTTCAATAAGAAAATGGGTCGATTAGTCCCAACTTTACCCTCTGGAGTCGATCAGGGGTCAGAGTACAGTGAGCACACGATACGTGAAGCTCCGAAGTTTACTGAAATTTTTCAGCGAGAAAGTGTACCCATCACCAAATCTTTGACATATTTTGAACATCAAAGTTGACTGAAGCCATGGGTGTTGGAATTGTTGAATGGAGAGCAGCGATTGGAACGTTTTCGCATCCAGCAAGTTGGAGATGGTTAGAAATCTCAGAGTACACTCCATTTTCAGAGTGGTCTTCACTCAACGAATTTGCATACAGGCTGCTTTTCTGCATTCTAGTATGGACCTACACAGCAGCAGGTGCATCCGCTATTGTCTGTGGTGTGGACATGCTACATGATTGGCTGATAACGTCTGGACGCATAACGACAGAGTGGTCCTCTGATTTCGATGCCAATGAGCTGGTCAAAGACTTTCATGAGTTCGCGCCATGGGCAGTGCGTGCTACGAGTGCAGTGGCGAATTCTGCAATGGAGTCGTGGACATTGTCAAGTTCCAGCACAATGACTTTTGCAAACAACCACAGTCCTCACGTTAGCAGATTATTGCAATTATCAGGTGATATTGAACTAAACCCTGGACCAGATACACGCCAAACGACGTTAACGAAATCTGGAGAGCTGAGATCAGCAGATGAAACAGAACAGGTATGCTAAGAGATATTCAAGATAATATGAGAGAGCTGAAGAGAGACACGAAGGCGTTGACTAAAAAGATGGAGAGAATGGAAACTCAGTTAAATAAAATGGAAGAGGCTATTGACGATGTTAGAAAAACGGCAGAGGAAAACAAAGAAAAACTATGTAAGATTGACTATTTAGAAGAGGACATAGTTAGGATAGAAAGACAGCTGAAACAACTAAATACAGCCAAAGCAGAAATGGAAGACCAGTCCAAAGAAATAATGTCATTTTCCGAGGTGTGAAGGAGGTTGGAGTGGAGACCTGGGAAGAAACCGAACGGAAAATAAAGACTTTACTTTCGGAGAAGATGAAGATTGAAGAGAACATTGAATTTGAAAGAGTACATAGAATGAAAACGGGGACAAATATGAACAGACCAATAGTCGCTATGTGTTGCTCGTACAAGGACAAGGAGAAGATTCTGTCCAAGGGAAAAGAGCTGAGAGGCACGGACATTTTCGTCGATGAACACTTTTCTAAAGAGACTGGTTTTATAAGGAAGAAACTTTTCGGTAAGCGGAAAGAACTGATGGCACAAAATATAAAGGCCTTTGTAAATTATAAAACACTGGTAGCTTATGAGAATGGGGCCAAGGTTTTCTATACGTACAATGAATCAACAGATACTGTTGTTAGACAAGTGGCCGAAGATAGGGCTATGGTCAAGGCCCATCGAATACTTGTGTTAGAAAATGTATTAGATTTCTTTCTTGGAATGTGCAAGGTCTGTTTAACAAAATAAGTGACTTTTCTCTGCTAGATTATTTCAATCAATTTGATATCATCTGTACTGTTGAAACCTGGTTACGTAAAGAAATGTTGACAAATATTACTTTATCTGGTTTTAAAGCATTTCATTTCTGCAGAAGTAAAACTTCCCGTTATGGCAGATGCGGAGGCGGTGTCTCTGTGTTGTTAAAGACTGGTGCTCGACAGAGATCACTAGACTGAGTTCAACACTCCCAGATTCAATTTTCTTTAATCTACAGGGAAATAAATTTGGATTCCCGAAAAATGTTATTTTGGGATGTCTGTATATCCCTCCAGAAGGTTCCAAATGTTATACATGCGAAAATAATGGCATTGAGTTGTTAGATAATCAGATTTTGGATTTCAAAGCCAAGTATCCTGATAGTGATATACTTCTCATGGGTGATTTTAATGCAAGAACAGCACAAGATTATGACTATATTATAAACGATTCCATAAATCACTTGCCTGTGACCGTTGACAGTTACGAGGTTGATGATTTTCATATCGAGCGTAAATCGAAAGATTCTGTAATTAATTCATTTGGCAGGAGATTACTTGAAGTGTGTCGAGATCACTCCATTCATCTTTTTAATGGAAGATGTGGGTCTGACTTAGTAGGAAATTATACTTGTATTGCGAATAGGGGTACCAGTGTTGTAGATTACATGATTGCATCTACCTCTTTGTTTGATTACGTTTTTGATTTCAATGTTGAAGACAAGAGTGACTCCGATCATTTCCCTTTGTCTTGTACAATGAATATTAAGATGCCTTGCCGCCTAAATACCTCACAGAATTCACAAGAGTTAGAATTCTATGAATATTCATACTCAAAGTGGGATTCTGAACAACCAAGAAGTTTTAATGATAATATTGTGTCAACGGAGGGTAAAACTCATATCAACCATATTTTAGAGGCAGACGAGGCAGACGTTGACAGATTGGTTACAAAAGTGTATGATTTATTAGTTTGGGCTGCAGCGGACTATCCTAAAATTACATTAAGGGAAGGGGTTAAAGGGTCTTTGCAACCAAAGTGGTTTAACAAAGAATGTGAAAATGCAAAGAAGGAAATGTACAAAGCCCTCCGCAATTTTAGAGTTTCGAACGACCAGGATAGTCTTAATAATTACAAAGCACTGAAGTCTTTTTTCAAATCCACGTGTAGAGTCAACAAAGCAAAATTTAGTCCCGCTGTCTTTAACACTGGGCAAAATATTTGAAACAGGTCAAAAGTTTCAAGGGGGGTCCACAATCCAGGTCAAGTATTTCAGCAACGGAATGGGTGAATCATTTCAAAAGTCTGCACAATCCCGATTGTCAGAAAACCAGATTTGATATTACAGTTGAAGACTTCTTAGAAAACATGTATCCGTTGCAGGGAGTACAAAATGTTCATCCAGTTGATGTACTTAATGGAGTCATTACTCGAGATGAAATAATTTATGCATTGGAGAAACTTAAACCCGGTAAATCGCCCGGTCCAGACGGTATACCAAATGAATTTTTTAAGAATGCAAAGATTAGCCTTATCCCTGTTTTGGAAGTTCTCTTTAATGTTATCTTCGATGCTGGGGTTTTCCCAAAAGAGTGGAAATTTGGTATGATTGTCCCCCTCCACAAAAAGGGCAGTTTGACGACCCAAATAACTTCCGAGGTATTACTTTACTAAATTCAATTAGCAAAATTTTTACATTTGTCTTAAATCAGAGATTGACGAAATGGGCTGACATGATGGGTTGTATTACTGAGTGTCAGGCTGGTTTTAGACGTGGCTATTGCACCGTTGATAATGTTTTCACATTACATGTTATGATTCAGAAATATCTTAGTAGAACAAGAGGGCGCTTCTATTGTGTCTTTGTTGACTTCAGTAAAGCTTTTGATTCTGTGAATCACAATTTGCTACTGTACAGACTATATTTAGAGGGAATTGAGGGGAAAATGTTAATCATTTTAAAATCAATGTATAATGAGCTTAAATCTTGTGTTAAATCCCGTCAAGGTAGAACAGATTACTTTTCCTGTTCTGTTGGTGTAAGACAGGGATGCATGTTAAGTCCCTTTCTGTTTTCGCTTTTTATTAATGAACTGAACACCATGTTAGTAAATTCGGGTCAAGGTGGCATACAACTTACACAAGAACTTTATGATTTGTTTTCGCTGTTATACGCTGATGACGTCACTATGTTCAGTGATTCTCCAGGTGGATTACAAAGACTTTTGGATGTGTTGGAAGCTTTCTGTTTAAAATGGAAATTGACTGTTAATTTGAAAAAATCACAAATCATTGTTTTCAGACGAGGAGGTGTTTTTGAAGAAAAACGAGCATTGGTTTTTCATGGGACAAAGAATGCAAACTGTAAGCTATTATAAGTACCTAGGTTTGATGTTTTCAAGCAGAAATATTTGGAGTAAAGCAGTCCTTACCTTAGCAGATCAAGCTAGGAAGGCAATGGGTTGTATTTTTCGTATGTTTAGAAAAACAAATACTTTATCGTTTCAAGATTATTTCAAACTATTTGATACTATGATATTACCAATACTGACTTACGGGGCAGAAATTTGGGGATATCGTATGTACAGTGCTGCAGAACGAGTACAACTCAAATATTGTAAAGTTTATATGGGTGTCAAATCTTGTACAGCAGACGTTTTTGTTTTAGGCGATAGTGGTAGATTCCCAATTTTTATTCATACTTACAAAAAAGTTTTGTCCTATTGGTATAAAATACTGAAAATGCCACAAAATAGAGTGACCAAGCATGCTTACCAGCTTGCTATGGCACTCGACAATAACAACAAAGAATCATGGGCTACTCATGTGAAAAATCTTTTGTGTGAACATGGTTTTGGTGAAGTTTGGTTCTGGCAAGGCCCAGGAGACTTTGACACTTTCATTCACAATTTCATTACAAGGGCACAAGATATTTACAAACAAAACTGGTATTCGGAAGTATGCACAAAGGACAAACTCCGGTTGTATTGTAATTTTAAAGTTTCATTCCAAACTGAGGATTATCTCAGCTCAAACATGTTTTTTAGATTTAAGAGGGCTCTTGCATGTCTTAGAAGCTGCGGTTTGAGACTTGAAATCGAAAAAGGAAGAGCCCAGGGTATTATATTTGATGATAGGACATGTAAATTATGCAACTCTTTTGAAATAGAAGACGAATATCATTTTATTTGCGTTTGCCCATTATACCATAATTTGAGAAACAAATATTTACCCCGTTGGTCATACTCGCAACCAACGCAAGAAAAATTTATTCATTGATGTCTTCCACTAAAAACTCAACAATTGTAAATCTTGCTTTATATGTGTTAAAAGCAGAAAAACTAAGAAAAGAATTCTTTGTAACCACGTGATGTACTCTTTCCCTTGAGTTTCATCATCATTTTGTTGTTTGTAGTATTTGTGTTGCAATTTGGGCCGGTGGCCTAAAAGAGCAAATAAAGATATTATTATGTGGCAAAGCGTTTGCGGTCGAATCAAATGCACAGATGCCATCTTTAAAAACTTTACCCTCTTACACCGTTCGAGTGTCGACATTAATTGCTTTGGATGCTTCTACAAGACAAGTGTTTAAATAATCAGAACATCTTGTAAGTATACCCGAGTATGTATAACTCGTGGCCTTGTCCGGATCGCAATTGCACCAACGCTCTGTCCACATCAACCAGATGTTGTGACGACTTGAATACTGGGCATTTCCCAATACTTCAATGGGTAGGTTACAAGTCTGAAGTGATACACTGGTTCTAAGGCAAAGGCGAAAACACTTTTGATTTACACTTTGTTAAATGTTACAAGTTTGTTTAAAATATCCGCACCAAAACAAGGTTGGGCGGTTGCAAATCGCCTTGCACTGTGGCCACACACGTCTATAGGAAACCCTTCACAGCTGATTTGCCGTCGGGGCGTCAGCTGACAGTTAGCAGGCTAGAATGACATTTCATATAATTAAACTTACTCTGCATTTTATGATCCAAATTCCTTAGCGAATACTTGCCTTCTTTCCTTTAGTATCGTATCTTCTCTCCTTTTCGAAATTTCAAATACGTGACGGTATGACTGACAGGAACGATATTTGAAATATATATCGACCGTCAAGGTCGAGTCAAAGGGGCGGCGTCAAAAGTTCGATGTCGGATAAAAAACTTAATCCTTTTAGGTTTTTTTTTCTTTTTTTTTGGGGGGGGGGTGACCCCAAAAGTTTCTATCCGACAAATCGATTTAAGGTCTTACCTCTGAAAGGGAAAACTTGGACTTTATTTGTATTGTTCTTGTTCACTAATCGATAAACTTCAAGTTTGTTGTTAATATCGTCGAATTTTCATTGGATAAAACACAAATTTAAAATGTGTTCTCAGTGTTAATGAAGTATTATTTTAGTCGTTTTTTATTTCACCCCGTAATTGACTGGACCTTTGCTTGGCTTTACATAGAAAGAGCCTGCCAATAGGTTCAATATAAGTCGATTAAGTTTCTAGGGGGAATTAAGTTTTTTATCCTACATTGAACTTTTGACGTCGCTCCTTAGCAAATTTACATCTGAATTGTGTTCGTATGTTCACAGTGGATCCTTTTCATTGAGTTCTTTCTTCACTACATATGAAGTGAAGACGACGATGATGATGATAGCGGTGACGGTCATTTCAGCTGTTCATTGTTCTATCACCACTGAGTTAACCCTATGAGTGCTGTAATTTTTCGCACCAAAATTTTGTGGAACATTCAACCAATTTTTATGAATTTTTCTGTATTTTTTTTATAATTTTGGACCAAATGGACATCGCATTTCATTAGCTACAGGTTTTTATCAAAATTTTGGCAAAAAGGTAAAAGTAAAAAAATTGACTGGGATATACTTTGTAAGGGCAACAAAAATTTACTTTTGGCGCTCAAAGGGTTGCGAAGTACAAATTGTGTTTTCCATCAGCACAAGCTCAAGGTCTCAGAGGAAGTACATGCGTAGGCGAAACATAAATACAGAAAATGTAATTGACGACAGGGCACATGTATAATGAAAATGAACACTCAAGGTGGGTATAGAGAAATAATTGACATTCACTTTATGGCGAGGAACCTTTCGATAGGTGTTGCACTCTTGCAATCTCCTAGTGTTTATTCAATTGATTGCGAGAAGGAAATGTCCTTACATGCTGCAATACTGGGTGTAGTCTGATTTGCAAGGAATTTCGTACCGCACGACATAAAACGTGTTCAGATACTTTGGTGACAATAAAAACCTGTGCAAATGGATTACTGCCAGTCTTCCGTAGAACTGTGGCCATACCAA
This sequence comes from Ptychodera flava, assembly GCF_041260155.1. Lineage (NCBI taxonomy): Eukaryota > Metazoa > Hemichordata > Enteropneusta > Ptychoderidae > Ptychodera > Ptychodera flava. Next base: position 16,349,335 of record NC_091936.1, read on the forward strand.
AATGGTGCAAAATTTGTTATTCACAAAGACACCTAAATAATTAGACTCGCTAAGCTTAATCTTCGAACTGGAATTTGGTTTCTGTGTCACTTGCAACGCCGATACCCCATGTTGGAACAATATGACGCTGAAGGCATCCATGAAATGACGAAAAAGCTAATTGAACCTTTGAGGCAGATAATGATAGAGATATGAAATAACAATGCCATGGGATGCATGACCTACTCTCTGTCAGCACGCAGCCTTTTAAGCTAGAACTCACACGAACAAAGATTATATATATATATATAATATATATATATATAATATATATATATATATATTATATATATATATATATATATATATATATAAAACATAACATAAACATAACACAAAGTACTTCGAGTACAATGTAATTATATATGTTACTTAATTTTCATGCATCTAGCAATCGTAAGACTACTTTACCTTTCATTTATATGGTTAGGACGTACAATTATATACTATATATATATATATATATATATATATATATATACAATATAACTATATAGTATGTATACAATATATGTGGTGTGTGAGTGTGTGTGTGTGTGTGTGTGACATATAATATGTGTGACATATATGAAGGGTGATTTTGTTTACAATTCCAACATTATCGAATCATATTAACGTTGCCCAAACAGCGATACTGACGATATTTAGCGATGTTGCAATGTTTCTTACTACCGTTTTATCAACTATATGAAAGCTCTAGCTAGCATGATTTAAAGGACATAAGCTGTAACTTGCGGCAAGTTTTTCAGTATTCTGCTTCTGTATATCAACTACCATGTCTGACCTTAAATCCATTTGTCATGCTGAAATTTCGAGTGTTCTTGTCAACACAGCTTGTATGTGTGTAGTGATCATGTTTATTGTTACAAATGAATTCTAGTCCGGACCTGAATACAATTTTCAACAATAACAATGTAGATTACACCATATAGGTTGTGTTGATATGCTAAATACTTGGCATTAAATTTAGGATTCAATGCAGAAATTGTAGGGAAACCACAAAACAAAAGTTCTGAAAAAATAGCCAAAAGAAGAGGAACTAATAATTTCTGAGATGAAGAAAAAAATATTCAGTTATAGGGGATTTAATTAGATTTTTATGATTTTCTTTTGCAAACATAGAATATGTAATGTGTCTTGAATTTATCAGTATTGTACAACTTATTGATTATCATAGTTCTAATAAAGAGACACATTTTGAGAAAAAAAAATAGCCAAAAGATACAGCTTATGTAGCTTTGACGGGGCTGTAGCTACAATTTTCAAATAAATTGTTTTATTTAACTACCCAAACAATGATTAGATACACAGTATCTAACTTATCAATCCACTGTTGTAGCCAGCGATGTTATTGTTGACTGGTGAATTCTGGTCCGGACTAGAATTCTAATGTAAACATAACAGTGCATTTTACATGTATAGACGCTGTGTCGTCGTTATCGGTGTTTCGACATGCTTGGGGAGTAGCACACGAAACGGCGATTGACATTAAAACAAAAATAGATAGTGAAACATCATTAAACGTTACAGCTATACTAGCCTCCAAGGCAGGAGACGATCCATGGGTATTGTATTGCCAGCCTGTTCCATGCAATTGCCTGTGGAAATGTTCAAAAATATAATTAACACGATTGGAACTAATTTGGAATAATTTGATGGTGAGGTAATGTCTGTTTAATCTGCAAATGTAAGCTCATCTGCTTTTCTTTTTAAGTACTACACTTGTTTACGAGTAATTTGTAATATTGCAAAATTCAGCTAAAGGGCACCTGACAGTTTTGAGAAATTTGAAAAATATGGAGCTCCATTTATCCAAAATTAGTTCCAATCGTGTTAATTTCAATATTGGCGTTTTCTTGAAACTTGTTCAAAAGACGCGAAGGCATTCAAGAGGTGGCGTTACTGTGCTATATTTCAATGAAAAATAGCAAGATTATTTTCTTTCTTGACAAAGAGACATCATCGAAAGGACAGGGATCATCTTCCATGACTTTGGAGTTGACTTTGAACTTCATAGTTTGTTGGAACAGGCTGGAACAGTTTGAAATGAGCTGAAGTCTTTACAAGGGCTGCCTGCGACTTTCACGCTTGTGATCTGGTAAAATGGACACTATGCTATGGCGATATATATCGAAATCGAGTTTTTTATACGGTTTATTTTTCTGCAATATTGCATTGATTATCTTAGGAATGTTTGGGTAACCAAGTATCAGAATTAAAGATGTTAGAACCAATAAGAAAGTGTGTCGATATGAAGTCCCAGGAATTACAGCTTCTAATATTATTCCGAGTGTCAACAAGAGTTGCCTTGGATGCTTCTATAAGACAAATGTTAAATCATCAGTGAACATCTAGTATAGCACGACCCGAGAGTACGTATAACCTGTGGTTTTGTCCGGACCCGCATGTCTCAATGGTAATAACGTTGGTGTACACCTCAACTGGATGTGTCGACAACTTGAATACTAAGTATTTCACCCTACCTCAGTGAGTAAGTTACAAGTCTGCAGTTGGTACACTTGTTCAAAGACAAAGCCGAATAACATGTTTGATTTACGCTTCAGTTTGATACTACGCGTTTGTTGAACGTGCGAGGACATTAAAAAAAAGATAGGCGATTAAAATTTCCGTGCACTGTGGCCACACACGTATAGAAACCCTGCACAGCTGCTTTGACGTTGGGCGTCAGCTGACAGTTAGCAGGCTAGAATGACATTTCATATAATTCGACTTATTCTGTTTTGTCATGATCCAAATTCCCCAGCGAATACTTGCCCTCTTTCCTGTAGTATCGTCACGACTCTTCGTTTGAAAATTTCATACCGGTGACAGTATGACTGACATGGGCACGGGTTTGCGATATATACCGACCGTCAAGGTCAAATCTTAGCTGCTTTAAAGAATGTATTCTTTTATTCACAGCAGATCCATTCATCGATTGCTCTCATTACATTTAGCATATAATAGTGAGCTAAAGACTGCTATCTGACTTTAGTTAAAATTGTTGTTTCCTTCAACACCATCCAACACTGAGAGGAAGCATACACGTTGTAACCTCCACAAATGTAATAATCTCCACAAATGTAATATCAACCACAATTGTAATAAAATGCACCCATAAATGTAATATCGCCCATAAATGTAACAAAAATCAACCATAAATGTAATAAAAACACCAACCACAAATGTAATAAATGGTAACCATAAATGTAATAAAAAAATCACCCATAAATGTAATACTTGTCAACCATAAATGTAATAAATCTATTTTGTCGTCGCAATTGAGGAATATTGATCTATGTAATAAGGAAAGCAACTCCACACATTATTCATTTCTTAATTGTTTGCGTTTAGTGTGTTTTGCATATTTGAAAGTGTATTTTACGTTTCCCTGTTTTGTGTACAGAACTGATTGGCCATGGCTAGACACAGCTGTAATCTGAACGTCAGTGCAGTCTCTACTCCAGAGTGGGGAAGACTGTATAACACTACGATCCTTTAACGCCGTTTTTCGAAAATTGCCGTACTTTCTTAATCAATCGCCTCAAATTCGTCTTCAGTGGATAAATTGTGTGGAATAATCGATAGATTGTCTGTATTCCTATGTTGTCCCACTTGAAGTTTGTTCCTTCACTAGGGATGCCAGGATGTCTAATTTTGTTCTACTGTGTTCAAGGTAGTGTTCGTATTGTTTTTTACTAGATTGAAATATATGTTCTCGTCAACATGTTTTGTGTCGTAAGTTTCTGTTATAAGGTTTTATATTTCTCTGTTATTTGTTCTGAGTCATCTGTCATAAACTTTGTGTGGTATCACTGGTTGACGAGTTATTTTGACGCTTCCTTATTATGTAATTATCAGTGTCTGGAACTGCTGTTCCACTTCCATTATCTAACGGTTTGATCAGTACCTCGCCGTTTTCTGATAGCGTTCTCAAAGTATTCTATTCTGTGTTTCAGAAAGGAAACCTAGTTTCAGTCTTATTAAAGTTATTATTTACTCAGGGCATTGATAAACAAATGATCACATATGCAATTCAGTTATATATTTGAATTTTATTACATTTATGGTTAATTTGTTTTACATTTGTGGTTGCGGGTTGTTACATTAATGGTTGACTATTTTATTACATTTGTGGTTGATTTTATTACAATTGTGGTTGATTTTATTACAATTGTGGTTGAATTACATTTGGTGGAGATTATTACTTTGTGAGGTACACACGAAGCGTAGCACAGTACAGTACAGGAAATGTATGTGACGAGAGGCTTATTGAACTGAAAAGGAGCACACAAAGTAATTATAAGAAAAGTAAGATCTGCTTAAAAGTGCTTATTCAATTGATTGTACGAAAGAAACGCCAGACCATGGATATATCGTGATTCTTTCTCTCAATGCACCACTGTAAGAATAACGGCCTGTTTAAATATTTCAGTAGGACATAATGTGCCAATCGATCAGTGGATGTCCACCGTGGAACTATGGCCACTCACAAAAGGTACAAACCTTGTTGTTCAAAAAGACATGTTCGAGACCTGCTGAATTTAATTTTCAAAATGGAGTCGATCAGACTGTAAGCTTAAAATTCCTGAATAGTTCATTGTTCACGAGCAAACATGCCAAAGGCCAAATTTTTTAATAATGACACAAAAGTGTTTTTTTTTTTATTATAAGGCAGTGTTAAAACTTCACATGTATATATGTATGTATGTATGTATGTATGTATGTATGTATGTATGTATGTATGTATGTATGTATGTATGTATGTATGTATGTATGTATGTATGTATGTATGTATGTATGTATGTATCTATGTATGTATCTATGTATCTGGTGTATGTATGTATGTATGTATGTATGTATGTATGTATGTATGTATGTATGTATGTTGTATGTATCTATCTATCTATCTATCTATCTATCTATCTATGTATCTATCTATTTGTATCTATCTATTTGTGTCACTGCAAAGCACACTACCTTTGTACAAAGAATGCACATGACGTTTGTTTACACCTTCAAACACGGACGAATTACATAAAGCGTTGCCTAAACAGCCATATACTGATGATATTTAGAGATGACACTGTGTTTCGTGTGACCTTTGATATGTTTTTTTTTTTTCGAATTCTCTAGGCAGCAGTTACTCATGGGTATTATAATTTCAGTCTATTCAATTGACTTGTATGTAGAAAAGCTAGCACGTAGCATTGCAATATTGTCGACTTACTTTTCTTTCAAAACATTGGGTATGACAAGCCATTATGAAACAAAAAAGTATTCGAAGGGAGATGGGGTCACCATGCTGTGTTTCAATCAAAAATGACAAAACTATTTCTTTACAAATAAATCGTAAAAAATGCAGACTCGACATTAGCCTATTTACCAAATTTTGGGAGACAGCAAAATGATGTGGTCATTAATTAAAGATAATTATTGTATTCGTATCAAAATATAAAAAATCAGCGACTTTAAAAGAACCCTTTTTCGGTTTATTATATATATATATATATATATATATTATATATATATATATATATATATATATATATATATTATATATATATTATATATATATATATGTGTGTGTGTGTGTGTGTGTGTGTGTGTGTGTGTGTGTGTGTGTGTACATACATACACATATATAATCCTGTAACTGGGCGTACATCCGTTGGATGATGGACTGAATTAAAAAAGAAATCACGGACATGAGAGCATCTAACTGCAACTCAGTATGCGAAGGTGGTGTAAGCCCTTGTGTAGGCGCCACCATGGGATGTAACAAAGTCAAGTGAGAAAGCTTTTTTTTTTTTTTATTTACATATTTATTCAACTTCAATATTTTTCACTACACATCAAAAGAAAAAGACATCCTAACTTACAGTGTATGAAATGAAATATTTAACATATTACATCGCGTAAAAGCTTGAAATTTTGTGCTTGAGCTCTCTGTAATAGCTCACTTTTATCACTACAGTAGATGGAATAGAATACTTCAAATTACAGGTGTTGTATTTATGTATAGCCCATTTTCCTATTAAAATAATCAAGTTTACTAATTTATCTTTTTTCTTTTCATTTCAATTCTCCTACAATTATTTTATAATTCAGTAACAATTTGAAACCCAATACTTTTTCCAAGATATTTTCAACATATTTCCATATATTCGTAGCAACTATACAATCCCAGTATCTATGTTTATATGTATCCCACACTTTACATGAATCACACAAAGGAGAATTTCTAATCTTCCATTGAAATAACTTAATAGCATTTGGCACTCTGCGTATCATAAATTTCCAATGAAATGAGTGTAATTTTGTTTCTGGAGTGATTTTCTTAGCTAACGTCCACAGTTTACTTTCATCAAAATTACAATTACATTCCATTTCCCAAACTGAAATTGCACTTGTTTTGATCAAATTACTTTCCATCAAAATTTCATAAATAACTTTTGTTTTCATATGTCTTATTTCTATCTGAACTCCATTAATAACAAAAACATTTAAATAGTCATCAACAATTGTTGACACAAAAATACTATAAAAGCCATTCCAAAGTAAACGTCTTTTTTGTTGTTCAACAGTCTGTTGATTATATACTTTAAACCATACATACAGACAATCACTATAAAAATCAGAAATCTTGTTAACAATCTGGATTGGGATATTATCGGGATTAATGTAAGATCTAAGTATTCCCCAGTCTTTATCTTTCTGTAAATAAAACGAGAAAAAGTTTTTCATTTGGCACAACTATTATCAAACAGCTTCCTATACCATGAAAATTTGATTGCTACTGCAAGCTCAGTAAAACTTGGCATATTTATCCCTCCTTTGATAACAGGAGACATGAGAACCCCCTTTTTTACCTTATATTTTGCACAATCTAAAAAATCATAAATTATTTTGTCAATTCTCTTAGCAACATCTCTTGGTACACTTAACACCGTTGCTAAATACAAAAGATTTGATAACCCTAAACTTTTGATAATTGTAATTTTCCCAAAAGGCGTTAGATTTCTCATTTTCCAAGAATTAAATGTATTTTGTAATTTCGCTATTTTGGCTCCCAATTTAATTTTTCACATTTCTCCTTGTTATAACCTACATATACTCCAAGGACTTTGATTGGTTCTGATGACCATTTTATCTCTCCAATACACCGGTTAGAATTTCTAAGGCTTCCAATCCAAGTCGCTTCTGTTTTATCTTTATTCATTTTAAACCCGATATGTGCTGAAAACTTTCCATAATTTCCAAGACTTTTTTCACTGATTTCTCATTTTTGACAAAAATAGTTGTATCATCTGCAAGTTGTGCGATACGAAGTTCTTTTTGTTGATTTAATTCAGGTATCTCAATGCCCTCGATATCTATGGACTGCCTTATTTTACATGCCAATATTTCTACACAGAGAATAAATAATTGTGCACTTAAGGGGCATCCCTGACGTACCCCTCTTCCTAAACTGAAAAACTCTGTCACCCACCCGCAATTATTTATACAACTTTCAATACCATTGTACATTACTCTGAACCATTTTTGCATATTTGTACCAAAACGAAATAAAGTCAACACTTCTTGAATATAATTCCAATCGACTGAATCGAAAGCTTTTTCAAAATCAATATAAATAGCAACGCCTGGTTTATTATATTTTAATGTATAATCATATATATCATTAATCACTCTAAGAACTTCACTTGCTTGCCTATTTTTCATATATCCCACTTGATCAAAATTAACCAGTGTTGGCATGACAGTTTTCAATCTGTTCGCCAATACCTGCGCAAGAATTTTGTAATCTATACATAAAAGACTGATAGGACGCCAGTTTTTAAGTAAATGTGTCTCTTTTTTCTTATGTAACAAAGTTATAATTCCCCGTCGTTGGGAAGTCGACAACTCCCCCCTTTGAAAATTTTCATGGTAACAATGCAAAACAAATATTCTAATCAATGGCCAACATTTTACATAAAACTCTAACGTTAGCCCATCATATCCTGGTGATTTATTCTTTTTCATTCCTTTCATGGCGTTTAGGCATTCTTCTTCTAATATTTCTTTGTCACAAAACTTTTTCTGGTCATCACTTAACTGTGGAACCGTAATGCCTGTTAAAAAATCTTGCACATTTGTTTCTCTTCTACGTTCACTATAAAGATTTTTGTAAAAGCTTGTCACCTCATTTAGAATGTCTCTTCTATTAGTGACATATATTCCATTTTCCGTCTGTAATTTTGTTATGCTTTTTTTATTTCCATTTCTCTTTTCCAAACCAAAAAAATATTTCGTACTTTTTTCTCCGTACTCAATCCATTTAGCCCTAGAGCGGATCTGTTTGCCTTTAGTTTCATAGGCATATAAATCGTCAAGTTTTTGTTTAAGACCATTATACTCATTATACAGCGATATTGATGGATCGGTACTTAAAATTTTATCCATTTTTTGTAATTTATCACATATCTCACTTACTTCATTTTTATGACTCATTGATTTTGTTACACAATATTTAATTGTAAATTCTTTTATATCTCTTTTAATTAAATCCCATTTCATCTGATTTGACCGAATATTTTCGTATTTTACTTTTAGTTGGTCCATTAAAATGGCAAACTTGTTTAAATACACGGTATCATCCAAAAGACTATTATTAAATTTCCAGTATCCCTTTCCTCTCTCATTTTTAGAAATATTTAACTTTAAAACTACCGCTGAATGGTCAGATTTCACCGCAGGGCTTATTTCTGCATTTATCACAAATTTCAGCAGGGATTGACTAACAAGGTGGTAGTCAAGTCTGCATTGAACAAAAGGTAAACATCTACGCCACGTAAATTGTCTTTCATTTGGATGTAGCTTTCTCCAAATATCAACTAAATGATAACGCTTCATAAAATCTCTAACACATTTTCTAGCTTGTCGATTTTCATCCCTCGGTAATTTCGCATCTCCTTTATCTTTATCCAAATCAGGATTTAATGCAATATTTAAATCTCCCGATACAATCATATCATCGTAACAAATTCCATTTTTTTGGACAAAATTTTCCAAAGAAGTGAAAAAGTTTTGTTTAACTAATGGTGAATTTGGAGTATAAATGTTAACCAACCACACTTTTTCATCTTCAGTGCTTACCGAGGCGGCTACTATGCGGCCTTCACCATCACAGCACGTTTCATTAAGACTTAAATCACTTTCTTTTGAAAACAAGATTGCCACTCCTCTACTATGATGTGATCCATGACTCCAAACGATCTTATTTCCCCACTCTTTTTCCATAATTTTTCATCTTTTACTGAACTGTAAACTTCTTGTAAAAATATAACATGAAATTTACTATTTTTACACCAATGTAATACAACAGCTCTTTTTGTTCTATCTCTAAGGCCTCTTACGTTTATCGTAGCAATATTCAAAGTACTCATTTAAGCAGCAAGAAGGAAAAAAATGTTTAAAACAAACTATATTAACGTAAAGTAACTCACTGATACGTCACAACAGATTACAGTTTTCAACATTTGAATATATTTTTTTCAGTCACTGAAAGAAGAACTAGCCGTTGTTGTAGACAGTTTTCCGCTTCCTTTTATATGCAGCTTGAAGCGGTGAGGGCGACTCTACGGTGCTTGAAGATTTCACTTTCTTTCTGAAAACAGCACTAACACTAAAATATTTCTTTAAGCCGGTCTTTTTCTCTTTAACTTCACTATCCCTCTCGGGAGATCTACATTTGGTTGATCCTGTTGACTCATCTTCGCTGTTTTTGTCGCTAGTCATCGCTTGTAATGGTGGAGCAACTGTTTCCGCATCACGGTGTACTTCTACTGGTACATCGATCTTTTCGCATCTCTGCTGTTGTGACTCAGGTGAACTAGTGCTTCCATTGCGATTTAAGGCTTTGTCTATCAGCTTTTCGGCTTCCTTTGCTTTACTTGCAAATGATTCGACAAAACGGTCGACAAGATCTGCATCATTTCCAGGACATTCCTTTGCCACGTGCCCAAAATTCTTGCAATGATAACACTGCTTTCCCTTAGGACACTCAGAAACACGGTGACCAACTTCCTTGCAACCAAAGCAGGACGGAGGTGATTTCTGGGGACACGTTGATGGCTTATGCCCAACTTCACGACAAATATAACATTCTCTGTCCTGTCCGGTATAAAATACCCTAAAGCTATACGTACGACGAATGTCGTTAGCATCGGAATATGACAACTCTGTGAAATTCGGAATAGGCTTTTTTATCCGCTTTACGTAACAAAATCGATTTCCATTGAAATAAGATGTGTTGTCCTCAGGGTCAGTCACAGTACATTTCCTAACCGGTTGACTTCGTTCACAGAACCCGTCCAGAAACGTGGCAACTGTACTGTCCGTTACATGTAGCGGCAGGTCATGGATGGAGATGCGTACCGCATTTTCCTCGTCAAATTCGGCTGAACTTAAAATTACATGCATACCAGCTATATTGATTCCCTTTACTAGCAACTTTCTCTTGAAATCTTCATTTCTTGCATATATTATCCACACTTTGTTTTTCGGTAAGAACTGAACTCCATATATGCCTTGACTTCCGACCACCTGTTTTGCACTTCTGATTACGTCTAAGTCCTTTACCACTTGTAAGTTTTGGCAGAAGACTTTAAATTGTACCTTCAAGTTTGTATCTTTCAGGAAATTCTCATTTTTGTCACCACTTTTTTGGTTTACCTCTTCGACGCTTCCTTTCTTGTCAGTATCTTTCGCCTTACTGCCACGACTCTCCCCTTCGTCATTCTCCACCTGTTGATTCAGTCTCCGTTGTCGTCGCTTTTGACGTGGCATTTTGGCACTGCGTCGACCAAACAACTTCTAACACCAAGATACGACACTTGAAACCACAGAAATGTGCTGAACTCAGCACAGTACCTTGAGAAGGCAAAAAAGACCACAGCACACAGCAGAAAAGACCAAGTTTGTACTGAAATGCTGTGATAAAAAGACAAACTTGCGAGCATGTCGGAGCAACGTGTTGCCGCTACGTGAGCATGCGCGCTTCTCAAGTGAGAAAGCTTTGCTGGTACTCTTTACATGTTTATTGTACAAAAGTGTACAATCAGTAATCAGCAACTATTATAAACCGGTGTAAACATGTTTTCTTTTGGGGTTTTTTAGCGGATTTTGTTTTTTATCGTAGGGATTGGCTATTGGAGAGTTTCTTGCCTGTACAGTAGTCTCAAATCCTCCTATTGAAAAATCCTGTGGGCAAACATTTGGAAAAGTGCTGGTATCACTAGTTAGAGGAAAGCAATTTCACACAGTAGGTTGTCTTTCCTACAGAGAATAAGCAACAATATACTGCAAAATTGTCACATGTGCCCTCTTATTTGTTTTACCAAGATTTCCGGCCTCTTTAGGTCAACTTAATTTCCAGCGTTTTCTCGAGTCATCCGAGACTGGCTTCCGTAGCTTGGCTTTTCTCGGCAACAGTACTGGCTGGCCTAGCCATCGTTTTCATCCCACCATCTAGTGGTCTCAGGCGACATTCTGCTGTCATTTTCTGACTTCAATTACTCTGCTTTATGGCCCACCGACTTGGAGCAAGTCTCGAGTCAGCCGTAAGTTAGGCTTTATAAATGCAATGTGTCAAATTTCCTTTAGAAGAAATGTCTTGCTCAAATGCTCAAGGCAAACTGGCTTAGAGAAGACTTTGATGATGTCTGTTCGACCAATCAGGTGCCGCCAACTGAGCTGTTCGTGCCAAAAGGTGTTCGTGCGCAATTTTCAGCGGGCGGCAAATTTCAAGATATATCAGCGGGCGGGAGAAATAGTCAGTATTTACTGTTGGCAGGGAAGAAATTTCATTTTTTTAGTGGGTGGGGGAGAAAATTTTTGACAGTGGGTAACGGAAAATACGGAGAGGGAGGGGAAAATCGTGCATGATAGAACTTGTAGGAGATATAAGCACCTATCTTAGAGGGGCGCAATGTTCTAAGGTATAGTACTAGCTGCTTTCAAGGTTTTGCGCTGTCTTTGATTGCCTAGAGGACATTAAGTGGGCAATGGGGAATGTCAGTAGTGGGGAGAGGGCAGTGGGGAGCTTGAATTGTTGTGGGGAGTGGGGAGCGGGCAGACCATAGATACTGGAGGGCAGTGGGCGTCAAAATTCAGTGGGAGGGCATTTTTCCCGTGTATGCTAGTGGGAGGGTAGTTACGAACAGCTCTAATTTCCCCTCCAAATTTTAGGTCAAGGTCAAAAAAAGTAAAATCGGTATATCAACCTGCAAAACATGTTTTGTGATGATTTTGCGAAACTGATGAAATCTACCAGTTGGCGGCACCTGACCAATTGTCGGCCAACCCATGATAGAGAACCGTAATAAATAGCCCTCTCGGATAAATTATTTTTAGGTTCGAGCGTATGCGCAGCGCAGCCAAGCGGTAGAACTGAGAGAGGAGCAGCTACAGAGCTACCGGGGGTGAACTTTCGACCCTCGACCTCTCGAGACCTTGACACGACATCAGCTGATACCGATTGTGGAACATATAATATATACTCCTTCAGTAGAAAGGAGGATAGACGGGGGATAGACACAATCGATACCTTGTCGAAGAGCCAACCACAGAAGTATACACTGTTCAAACTCTTGTTGAAAGTCGTCAATACACACTAGACGTATATTTGGTTCGTGAAAACAGTACTGCGACAGTGAGTAAGTGCAATTTGTTGGTAAGTCACTAAGTGCATGAAGATAGAACATTTGTTCAACCCGTTCCTCCATGATAAGCGTAGGCCGCTTGTACACAGGTTAGGGATTCCTGTGTACACCGACAGGCGCTCAGGGTATACGCAGATATAAAGGCAGGCATTATCCGGTTTTGCCCTTCGCTTCTGGCCGCTGTAGACAGGCACTTGCTGGTATTTTAGGTAAAGAAGGCATACGGGACTGAATGCCCCAGTTTTTAAATCTCGCAATAAACACATTTTCCCGTAGCTGTCACGGTGGGCACATGCGTAAGAGCAATAGACTGAACAAAACCACGAGTTTTTTGGTCAAAAATGGAAACTACATGACGATTAGCATGATTAAAACCGGGACACTGAACATCAGAGGTTTTTATACATAAGTCGATGTAATGGTGGTATTTGACCGATTAATTGATTGAATCTTATTGGCTTTTACGGCCCGAGAAGACAAAAAACCGTGTCACAACTTCCTTTTTTAAGTTACCTTCTGTATACCACTGACAAGGAGTCTGTGTGTATACGTATACACTGACAACTCCGAGTGCCTGTGTACATCCAATATCAACTAAATAAATTTCATGTAAAATAAATCCGTTAGTAAATTGGGCCTATAACGAGGGCTATTCTGGACTAAAAAGATATTGAGACGCCCGGAGAATGGGGGGGGGGGGGGTGAGCACTGCCATAGCAAGGGTGTACGTATATGTACCACATATAATTTGCCTCATGTAGAAGACCATTGGCCATAAAATGTTGATAAAATGTAGACCTTTGACCCCTATTCTTATATACGACGTAGTAAAAATGTAGTCTCTTTCCGTTAATAGGCCCCAGGAAATAGGGTAGGTCGGTCAGGAACTTTTTTGGGTTTTCATAACATTTGAGTGTTACCCATCAAAAGCCAGCAAAATTTGTAAGAAATCACGCGTGAGTTTTGAAAATGCGAAAAAGTTAGGTTTAAATAGTGTAGGCTGGGTTAAAAACACATATTTGTTTATTTGGGCTGATCAAAATATTTTCGCTAACTATGATTCTGATCGTCACGTAATATTGACCAATGGGAAGATTTAATAAGCTCTTTGATACATGTTGTTACCACTTCATTCAAATGACTGTTTCATTTATGTCCGTATTTGGATCCTGAAAATTTATATAAACTAAACAGAGTACAAACCCATCTCTGCATTATGTTGCAAGACCCCTGAGATCAGTAACAAACCTATTTCAGTTGTTGAAACTTTTTGACTTTGGAGAACTTAGTGTGTACTGTCATTTCTCTTGACTCTACGTATTCTTTGTAAAATTATAAAAAAAAAATCAAAGAACAAAATAATTGACACTTCCCTTTAGGTTTTATGAAGTGCGGCGTGGCCATGATGTTTGCAGAACGATTGTCCCGCGATATAGGGTAAAGGTCACGTGTGACGTAGCATAATATGACGAATGCATGTGAATACTTACATGGCAAATAAAGCACCTAGAGATCAGGTCAGTTCAATGACATCAACACTATGTTTCAGCACTGCATCCGCCTTGTCGGCTATCTGTTACAACAACATTGTCACGTTTGCCCTCCTTACATCTGTTACATACGTATTTAGGCTCAAAAAAGGCGGTGAACATGAGTGAAAAATTTTGTAATAGATCTAGACATAAATTGTCACTCGTCAACTGTTAGCTGGATTGACCTTTCAAGATGCTGATAACTGAGCCGTATGTCATCTCCTCTTCACACGAGAGATATGAGAGTATGCGGGCGTATGCTTGGACCATACTGTCTTTCCCTCATAATGCAGAGAGATATGACAGCGTTCGACCATGTGTCAAAGCTACAACACACTCCTTCATGCCCTATGTGTCAGTGAGAGATATGATATGGTGGAGAACCCGGAAGTGAGAAAAAAGATAGCGCGGAGACAATTCGCCAAACACCCAGCCGTAACACGCTTGCCAATAAGTCGTAATGCTTTCCCTTCTCAAAGTGAAAAGCTTGACATAGAACAAAATTGTAGCTAACAAAAAATGGTAAATATATACATTGCATTGTTCATGTTGTTGCAAAATACATGAATGAATTGTTACAGATTTTCAGTCAGAAAGTTTAATTACTTTTGAGCTAATGTGAATGAAGTGAATCTGAAAACTTTTCAGTGTTATACATTTTCTTCCCCTTCTCTTTCTTTCTGAGCCAATGTCATTATTGTGAACACGGCTAATAAATAAATAAAAAATATCACCAAATGTTTCAGCTACTTGTCCCTTTTTAAAATGAAACAAATTGTTGAAATTTCACACGCGGAAAAGTAAGCCATGTGTAAAGCGCCACCACGGCACGGAATGTAAAAAAAAGTCAATATAGTCGAGTGAGAACGCTTTGTTGTCTTTTATGTCGGCGAAAAGCATGCAATCAACAAGTTTTTCGCGACCGATCACACGCAATAGATTTTAGCAAAGGATTATATCTGGAGTTCTCGCGTGTACATTGGTCTCAGATCCATATATTCAACAGCCCAAAATAAAAATTTCGTGCAAACAGGTATAACAGTGTGTGTATCATGTGTATCATGCGCCTTAAATTTTAAATCTCGGTAAATGTTCGGTAATTTGTTTCTAAAGTACCAAATGTTGCAAGGTGACGCCTGATTTTCATTCTTGATTCCATAAGAGATCGAGAATGGTTGAAGGTTTCACTGCGGAAAGTTTGAGCAAAAGTGTAAGTCTTTCACTTTCAAGGCGCATACTACCTTTAAAACAAGGCAACTTCACACATTTGGTCTATTTTTGTTACTAATACGATATAATGGATCGTTATGGTTGATTCCTGTTGTCTCTTCTACCAGCATTGTGTCAAGTATGTTTGTTTCGAGCAACCGTATTTATCACGTGTGCATTCTACACTCTTTAGGTCATTTGATATTTTCCAAAAATTTTCTTGAGTAAGTCCGTAATAATACATGTACTGTACATAATTTTGTGGCGTCGGAAAGAATAGTCTTCAGTTGGACAAGTGGCGAATCAAACTAGCTCAGAGGGCACACATTGATAATATGTCCTGGAAAATTGTGAACCAGGTCATAGCGTAGCATAACAAATCGCCCTTTCTTATGTGTGATTGAAGGGGGGGGGGGGGTTGAGGCTATACGCAGCGCAGCGATTGAACTGGTCGAGGAGCTACACCGCGGGTAGTGGCATGTGGTGGTAGAGTGTGTGACTCCGACCCTTAGGCCTAACCTCTCGCCATCGTGATCTTTACATGACATCACCTGATTACGATTATGGAACATACTCCGTCCAGTTGAAAGCAGGATACACACAAACGACAGCTTGTCGAAGAGCTAAACCAAAGATGTCTACGGCCTTCAGCTAGATTCTTGTTTCAAAATCGGTCGCACATAGATTTACTGACCTGCATTTAGACCTAAAATTCAGACGCATTCGGCGCATTTAGATCTGTTCAGTGCAAAGCGCTCATATTAAAGGATATTATTTTTTTCTGATAATAATTTTAATTATTGTAATGTTGTTGTTGTTGTTGTTTTGTTTTTGTTTGTTTGTTTGCTTCACCCGATGAAGATTTTTAAAATGTTTCTCGGCCGGAAATTTCTACAGTTTTGGCCAACGAATAATTCTAATCGTACAATTGCCTCCATCTTACGATATGATGAGTTCATGCGTGTCTGCACTGTCAAAGGTCAGTAACATCGGCCAGGTGGGTATACACAATCTGCCAGGAGAGCATCAGGGCTGAAAGGGATAAATATGACAGGTGTAATTCAAATTATGTAATCTACATAATCTATTATTGGAAAACTTCGGCTACGGAATTAGGCTGATTTTATTAACAATTTTTGTTTTCCCCACAGATACACACTGCAAGATAAAATATAATGTTCAGCAAAGAAGAGGCAGTTGATTTCGCTGAGAAAACTCTAAAAATAGAAAATCCTCTGGTGAAGTTCAGGGAAAATCCACTGGATCTACTCAACTGTCTCGTTAGAGCTTTCCATAATGCCATCCCTTCTCAAAGTGCCACCCTGCTGGCTGTGGACGTGGAGGAAAGACGAGTGCCCTCTGTCGGTGATATTAGGCAAGCTCTTCTATCTGGTATGGGTGGTCTGTGCATCGTAAATAATAGCTCTCTGAAGTTTCTTGTCGAAGCTCTAGGGTTTAATGTAAAGCTTGTACCATCCACAGTGACATTTCATAATCACCACTGTGTTGTTATAGTAAGCAATGTTTTACGAGATGGCGATCAGTTCTTGCTCGAGGCTGGCTGTTGCTATCCCACTTTTGAAGCCATCCCTCTTGATTTTGACGCAGAATCTCCAGTCTACAGACATTCCTTTTTGCAGTTTAGACTGGTGAGAAAGGGTGAACTGATTGAGAGACAGCATTTCAAAAGGAGCCATGACTCGATCGGAGAAGATACCAGAAAGTGGGTCCGATTTTATGATTTCAACCCGAACTCAATCGCCGTGGATGTCAGCTACTTTGATCCTTACATGGAAGTTGAGTATACGGGCACTTCAGGCAGTGTATTCGCATTTTGCCTCCGTGTCGTTTCTTTCAAGAATGACAAATGTACCGCTCTCAAGGATAATTCACTTCTGGTCGAGGGCGATGATCACCATCTCCACGAGACAAAACTGAAATCCACGGACGAGATGAAACATCATCTCCGTGAGATGTGTCCCAATATTCCATCTCACGTCATTGCGAAAGCGCTGGCATTCTGGGAGAAAAAAATCAAACCGAGGCTAGAATTAGATCAGGGCGGTCTTTCTGCCGTTGATATTGAGGAAATTGTCTAGTCAGCACACCGTTCTCTATTCACTTGTTGACGATGAGGAACAGAACAATTAATTATTCATGCTCTCCTCATTGCCGTAAAAGGGGTGTGCAAGCTACTCCAGCAAACGTCTGATCTCCCAGTATAAGCGCTACATCTATCATATTTTTTCTGTGCTATACGCAAAGGGTAAAACCAGACAGCTTTTAGCTGTAATCTTGGTTATAATGACAAAAACGGGCCATAATATGACGCAAATACGCTAAAAAAACTTTTTTGATATAAACACGATTGGAACTAATTTGGGATAATTGGATTTCCATATTTTGCAAATTCTCAAAAGTGTTAGGTGCCATATAGCTGAATGTTGCTATATTGCAAATGACTTATAAAAACAAGTGTGTAATATAAAAAGAAAAGCAGATGAGATTACATTTGTAGATTAAATCGACATTACTTCACCATCCAATTATCCCAAATTAGTTCAACTGCAATCATGTTTATAACAAAATATCAAGAAATTATCATTTTTAAACAATGTTTTTCAGTCAAGGTCAATGAAGCATGAGATGTCCAACAAAACTGGAAATACGTAGCCTTTATGGTTACATACAAAAACCCTCCCCATTTGTTATCGTTATATTAATTCACAATAAGCGTTGCTTTGCTTCAGTTTTGCCCAATCTTTTAAATCACAATTGTACCCTTTTTTGACAAAAAATCTGAGAAAATTCATGAAGAATGTGCAGTTTATGTACGGCTTATTTATTCAGAAAAAATCGATATCTTCTGTCTGATCAACCCGTCACGTCTCGAAGTCATACTTTGGATTTGTATTCTATTCGTCAATGTACTAATTTCCCAACTGATTGTTCTGAAGTTGTTAATAAATTGAACGTGTACGTCCCAAAGGGGCTTCTTGGATTCTCGAACTTTTTTAGCTTGCCGATTGCCATGTGAACGTCAGTATGCTTTTTCCACAATGAATCTTCTAAACTGTGAATATTGTGATAAATAGTACATCGCTTCTCAATCTTAGAGCTTGCCTGCTTTCAAGTCACATGTGAACACTGGTTTTACATATCTTATCGAACATTCTCACTGTTCAAACCAAACCCGGCATTAGTTTTAACACGTTTTTCTTTATGTTTGATTTCTTGACGTATTCTACATTTGTTATTTTCTCATGTTGTAAATCTTTCACAAAACATCAAAATATCTGACTTTGTTCGTTGTTATTTTGCATACAGTGAAACAATGACCGGGTGATACAGAGCGTTCGATAACAGCTAATTCCAAAAAAAATGAACTGCAATATAAAGATCATCAAGGGCTTCCATGGAAGATCTTGAAGATCTCAGAGGCACAGTGCGTGAGAATTTCCCTTCACAACCATCCCTATATTCCACTCAAAGCAAACTGACCAGCGTAGAGGCTGAGGAAAATATGGCGAAAGCTTTCTGTCCAGAAAATGTATATACGAAACGTCACAGGGTTTATGTGCGGGCTGATGGTTACATAAATTGTCTGACTTTAATGTCTCACTAGTTAAACGTAACTTATTTTTAAAAACTTGTGATTTGGGTTTCCTAGTCGGGCAATATGTGCTCGCCGAGAGATGCGTATCTCACCAGAAAATAACTTGAGAATACGAATATCTAGGCCTATAAGCTTACTTCTTAAAATACGACTGGTGGCGTACAGCTTTTGTATCAACAGCAAACGAAACACCGCAGATGCATTGTTCAACATGTAATTTCGTCAAAGCTTATCCGTAAAGTCTTGTCTTTAGCCGAGGGCATGGTATTTTAAAAATTGCCTTTAAAAGAGGTTAATCTTTGTGAATACGATGGAAGGTTACGATAATTGTATGTCACGCAAGGACACCATTTGGACACTTAGGCAGCTGTGCTGCTTTACTAGAATTTGTGAGTTTGAGAAAATTTGGAGAAGCGTAAAAGGGCCAGCTGCAAGGACTTTCGGATCTGATACCCGCTCATCTATTTCAGAGTTTCGTTCCTTTATTCTTTGCGATGTCATTAAGGTCAAACTTCGATCGAATGAAGGAGAAAAATATACATCGACAATATGCCGGTGACTTTAGGGTATATAGGGCAACCCTCAAAATGTTATTTTAGATTAAAGAATATTTCTGGACTTCTGCTTTTTGGGCTTATTATTTTGGAATCTTCGAAATAACTGGCGTTCCAACACGTCAAGTCTTTGTAACGATCGAAAATGTATTTCTCCTGATAAGGTAAAGACAGGGAGTAGTATTTTAAATACTGACAAATTTTAGCTAATTAGTTTGTGTGATCCGTAATGTTGCGCGGTAATCTCCAATTTTATATACTTGGTTGCTGTAGAGAACGGTAACTTGAAATAGTGTTCTCTCCGTAAAGTTTTATGTAGGAACGCGCCTCGGGGACATATTTGGACTCATGAATTCGTACAGATCTTTTCTGATCTACATGTGGGGTATGCACAGCGAGGGTATGCGCAGCGCAGCCAAGCGGTAGAACTGAGAGAGGAGCCGCTCTAGAGCTACCGGGGCTAAACTTTCGACCCTCGACCTCTCGAGACCTTTACACGACATCAGCTGATACCGATTGTGGAACATATATATACTCCTTCCAGTAGAAAGGAGGATAGCTTGTCGAAAAGCTCAACCACAGAAGTATATGCACTGTTGAGACTCTTGTTTGAAAGTCGTCAATACATCGATTTACTGGCCACACTACAGCCTTAAATGTAGACGTATCTGGTACGTGAAAACAGTACTGTGACAGCGAGTAAGTGCATTTCGTTTTTAAGTGCATGAAGGTAGAACATTTGTTCAACCTGTTCCTCCATGATAAGCGTAGGCCGCTTGTACACTGGTTAGGGATTCCTGTGTACACCGACAGGCGCTCAGGGTATACAGCATGTGCGCCACTATGGCATGCAGTTTGAACATTTGTTTCGTTGGCACAACATCGTGCCTCGTGGCTCTCACCCTTGAGCCTTCAACTCTCGGGAGTGGGGACGAGCATACTCCATGGCACCTGCCAGTATTTTAGGCAAAGAAGGCATACGGGACTGTCGACAGGGTCGATAGCTAAATACCACTTGTATTCAAATGCCAAAGTTTTAAACGTCGCAATAAAAACTTTTTCCCCGTAGCTGTCACGGTTGCGCACATGCGTAAGAGCAATAGACTGTACAAAACCACGAGTTTTGGGATCAAAAATGGAACTACATCACGATTAGCATGATTAAAACTTGGACATTGAACATCAAAGGTTTTTATACATCAGTCGATGGTGGTTATTTGACCGATTAATTGATTGAATATTATTGGCTTTTACGGCCTCAGAAGACAAAACCCTGTCACAACTTTCCATTTTACGTTACCTTCTGTATACCACTGACAATGAGTCTGTGTGTTTACGTATACACTGACCACTCCGAGTGCCTGTGTACATCCATTATCAACAAAATAAAGTTCACGTTAGATAAACCCGATAGTAAAATGGGGTCGATAACGAGGGCTATTCTGGACTAATAGGATATTGAGACGCCCGGAGAATTGGGGGCACTGCAATAGCAAGGGTGTACATAATGTACCACAGTTTTGAAACCTCTTGTTTGCCTCATGTAGGAGACCCTTGACCATAAAAATGTTGATAAAATATGGACCTTTGACCCCTGTTCTTTTATACGAGCACAATTTGACACTTTTGATCCATGATTTTGTAAAAGATGTAGAGTTTTGACCCACGTGTTGAGCCTAAAGTGTAGGGGTACACCTATACCCGAATCACATCCCCTCGGGTTGAGATGAAGGCCTACACTATAAAAGCAACCGAAGTGAGCCGACCAGAAAATGTATCAGAAAACTTAGTGTTATTCGCTTAGCTTTTAAAGTATGACGAATAGACTAATAAGTGATCTTCGATTTATGGACAGCTTTCATTGCGTTTGGACGTACATTTCGTGATGTGCAAATGCGTGAGGAAACAAGGGATTCTGACCAAATAACAATTTATCGATTCGTCAGTCAACTGCTGAGTCAGCAATTTTTTCGTGGAAGGTTATCAGGGAAAATCGTGCTCTCGCCATCTTGCCTCGAAATGAAGTATTGTGACTCCGTTGTTTTTCTAGGACGTATTTTTCAACGTAGCTTTGTGAAAGTTTCAAGGAAGAGAAGATGTTCACAACACTGTTATCTTGCATCTGCAATCGAAATTTGATAAAATACACTTCCAATTGGTAGGCCTACTAGTATACGACATCCATTTTCATCCAAATAGTGTGAAAGCACAACGACGTTGGTCAACGATCTGTTTTGATAGTACTGTATCATAAACAGATAATGTGTTGATATTGTCAAACCAGAGTAATCACTTAGTACAATATGTACTCTTTGATGTGGTTACCCTGTATATAATTTGTCTTTTATGAACCCGAGGGACACTCTGTATGACGAGACAATGGAAAATGCAAATTTCTTTGATGGCGCGACATTTTTATTACCTGGGGGCGTAGTAAAAATGTAGTCTATTTCCGTTAATAGGCCCCCAGGAAATAGGGTAGGTCGGTCAGGAACTTTTTTGGGTTTTCATAATATTTGAGTGTTACCCATCAAAAGCCAGCAAAATTTGTCAAAAATCATGCATGAGTATTGAAAATGCGAAAAAGGTTAGGTTTAAATAGTGTAGGCTGGGTTACCGGAAAAAAACATATTTGTTTATTTGGCCTGATCAAAATATTTTCGCTAACCTATGATTCTGATCGTCATATTGACCAATGAGAAGATTTGATGAGCTCTGATACATGTTGTTACCACTTCATTAAAATGACTGTTTCATTTATGTCCGTATTTGGATCCCGAGAATTTATAAAAACTAAACAGAGTACAAACCCACCTCTGCATAATGTTGCAAGACCTCTGAGATAAGTAACAAACCTCTTTTCAGTTGTTGAAACTTTTTGACTTTGGGAGAACTTAGTGTGTACTGGCATTTCTCTTGACTCTACGGTATCTTTGTAAAATTATCAAAAACAATCAAAGAACAAAATAATTGACACTGCACTTTAGATTTTATGAAGTGCGGCGTGGCTATGATGTTTGCAGAACGATTGTCTCGCGACATAGAGTAAAGGTCACGTGTGACGTAGCATAATGTTACAAATGCATGTGAATACTTACATGGCAAATAAAGCACCTAGAGATCAGGTCAGTTCAATGACATCAACACTATGTTTCAGCACTGCATCCGCCTTGTCGGCTATCTGTTACGACAACATTGTCACGTTTGCCCTCCTTACATACGTATTTAGGCTCAGAAAAGGCTGTGAACACGAGTGGAAAAATTTTGTAATAGATCTAGACATAAATTGTCACTCGTCAACTGTTAGCTGGATTGACATTTCAAGATGCTAATAACTGAGCCGTATGTCATCTCCTCTTCACACGAGAGATATGAGAGTATGCGGGCGTATGCTTGGACCATACTGTCTTTCCCTCATAATGCAGAGAGATATGACAGCGTTCGACCATGTGTCAAAGCTACAACACACTCCTTCATGCCCTATGTATCAGTGAGAGATATGATATGGTGGAGAACCCGGAGAGAGAAAAAAGATAGCGCGGAGACACTCGCCAAACACCCAGCCGTAACACGCTTGCCCATAAGCCGTAATGCTTTCCCTTCTCAAAGTGAAAAGCTTGACATAGAACAAAATTGTAGCTAACAAAAAAAAATGTGTAAATATATCACCAAATGTTTCAGCTACTTGTCCCTTTCTAAAATAAAACAAACAGTTGGAATTTCATACGCGGAAAAGTAAGTCTTGTGTGAGGCGCCATCACGGCACGAAATGTAAAAAAGTCAATATAGTCGGGTGAAAAAGCTTTGTCGTCTTTTATGTCGGCTGAAAAGCATGCAATCAACAAGTTTTTCGCGACCGATCATTTCCCCTCACGCAATAGATTTTAGCAAAGGGTTATATCTATGAGAGTTCTCGCATGTACATTGGGGTCTCAGATCCATATATTCAACAGCTCAAAATAAATATATTCATGCAAACAGGTATAACAGTGTGTGTATCACTAGGTAGAATGCGCCTTAAATTTTAAATCTCGGTAAATGTTTGGTAATTTGTTTCTAAAGTACCAAATGTTCCAAGGTGACCCCTGATTTTCATTCTTGATTCCATATGAGATCGAGAATGGTTGAAGGTTTCACAGCGGAAAGTTTGAGCAAAAGTGTAAGTCTTTCACTTTCAAGGCGCATACTACCTTTAAAACAAGGCAACTTCACACATTTGATCTATTTTTGTTAATAATACGATAAAATGGATCGTTATGGTTGATTCCTGTTGTCTCTCCTACCAGCGGTGTGTTAAGTATGTTTGTTTCGAGCAACGCATTTATCACGTGTGCTCTCTACACTCTTCAGGTCAATATGAGATTTTCCCAAAATTTTCTTCAGTAAGTCCCAAGTTAATATATGTAATGTGCACAATTTTGTGGCGTCGGAAAGAAGAGTCTTGGACAAGTGGCGAATCAAACTAGCTCAGAGGGCACACATTGATAATATGTCCTGGAAAATTGTGGACTAGGTCATAGCGTAGCATAACGAATCGCCCTTTCTTATGTGTGATTGGGGGGGGGGGGAGTTCGAGGGTATACGCAGCGCAGCCTAGCGATTGAACTGGGCGAGGAGCTACACCGCGGGTAGTGGCGGGTGGTGGTAGAGTGTGTGACTTCCGATCCTTAACGTCTCGCCATCGAGATCGTTACATGACATCACCTGATTACGATTGTGGAACATACTCTGTTCGAGATCGTTACATGACATCACCTGATTACGATTGTGGAACATACTCTGTCAAGTTGAAAGCAGGATATACTCAAATGACAGCTTGTCGAAAAGCTAAACCAAAGAAGTCTACAACCTTCAGATTCTTGTTTCAAAGTTGGTTTCACATAGATTTACTGACCGGCATTTAGACCTTAAATGCAGACGCATTCGGCGCATTTAGATATTTTCAGTGTAATGCGCTCTTATTATTATTTTCTTATAATAATTTTAATTATTATAATTGTTGTTGTTGTTTGTTTGTTTGTTTGTTTTTGTTTACTTCACCCGATGAAGATGTTAAAAATGTTCTCGGCCTGAAATTTCTACAGTTTTGGCCAACGAATAATTCTAATTGCACGATTGGCTCCATCTCACGGTACGATGAGTTCATGCATGCCTGCACTGTCAAAGGTCAATAACATCGGCCAGGTGGGTATACAAAATCTGCCAGGAGAGCATCAGGCCTGAAAGAGATAACTATGACAGGTATAATTCAAATTATGTAATCTACATGTATTATTGTAACACTTCGGCATCGGAATCAGGCTGATATTTTTAACAATTTTTGTTTTCCCCACAGATGCACATTGCAAGATAAAAGACAATGTTCAGCAAAGAAGAGGCAGTTGATTTCGCTGAGAAAACTCTAAAAATAGAAAATCCTCTGGTGAAGATCAGAGAAAATCCACTGGATCTACTTAACTGTCTCGTTAGAGCTTTCCATAATGCCATTCCTTCTCAAAGTGCCACCTGCTGGCTGTGGACGAGGAGGAAAGACGAGTGCCCTCTGTCGGTGATATTAGGCAAGCTCTTCTATCTGGTATGGGTGGTCTGTGCATCGTAAATAATAGCTCTCTGAAGTTTCTTGTCGAAGCTCTAGGGTTTAATGTAAAGCTTGTACCATCCACAGTGACATTTCATAATCACCACTGTGTTGTTATAGTAAGCAATGTTTTACGAGATGGCGATCAGTTCTTGCTCGAGGCTGGCTGTTGCTATCCCACTTTTGAAGCCATCCCTCTTGATTTTGACGCAGAATCTCCAGTCTACAGACATTCCTTTTTGCAGTTTAGACTGGTGAGAAAGGGTGAACTGATTGAGAGACAGCATTTCAAAAGGGGCCATGACTCGATCGAAGAAGATACCAGAAAGTGGGTCCGATTTTATGATTTCAACCCGAACTCAATCGCCGTGGATGTCAGCTACTTTGATCCTTACATGGAAGTTGAGTATACGGGCACTTCTAGCGATATGTTCGCATTTTGCCTCCGTGTCGTTTCTTTCAAGAATGACAAATGTACCGCTCTCAAGGATAATTCACTTCTGGTCGAGGGCGATGATCATCGTCTCCACGAGACAAAACTGAAATCCACGGACGAGATGAAACATCATCTCCGTGAGATGTGTCCCAATATTCCATCTCACGTCATTGCGAAAGCGCTGGCATTCTGGGAGAAAAAAATCAAACCGAGGCTAGAATTAGATCAGGGCGGTCTTTCTGCCGTTGATATTGAGGAAATTGTCTAGTCAGCACACCGTTCTCTATTCACTTGTTGACGATGAGGAACAGAACAATTAATTATTCATGCTTTCCTCATTGCCGTAAAAGGGGTGTGCAAGCTACTCCAGCAAACGTCTGATCTCCCAGTATAAGCGCTAAGCGTCATCTATCATATTTTTTCTGTGCTATACGCAAAGGGTAAAACCAGACAGCTTTTAGCTGTAATCTTGGTTATAATGACAAAAACGGGCCATAATATGACGCAAAATACGCTAAAAAGACTTTTTTGATATAAACACGATTGGAACTAATTTGGGATAATTGGATTTCCATATTTTGCAAATTTCTCAAAAGTGTTAGGTGCCATATAGCTGAATGTTGCTATATTGCAAATGACTTATAAAAACAAGTGTGTAATATAAAAAGAAAAGCAGATGAGATTACATTTGTAGATTAAATCGACATTACTTCACCATCCAATTATCCCAAATTAGTTCAACTGCAATCATGTTTATAACAAAATATCAAGAAATTATCATTTTTAAACAATGTTTTTCAGTCAAGGTCAATGAAGCATGAGATGTCCAACAAAACTGGAAATACGTAGCCTTTATGGTTACATACAAAAACCCTCCCCATTTGTTATCGTTATATTAATTCACAATAAGCGTTGCTTTGCTTCAGTTTTGCCCAATCTTTTTAAATCACAAATTGTACCCTTTTTTGACAAAATGGGACATGTTCTGAGAAAATTCATGAAGAATGTGCAGTTTATGTACGGCTTATTTACTCAGAAAAAATCTATATCTTCTGTCTGATCAACCCGTCACGTCTCGAAGTCATACTTTGGATTTGTATTCTATTCGTCAATGTACTAATTTCCCAACTGATTGTTCTGAAGTTGTTAATAAATTGAACGTGTACGTCCCAAAGGGGCTTCTTGGATTCTCGAACTTTTTTAGCTTGCCGATTGCCATGTGAACGTCAGTATGCTTTTTCCACAATGAATCTTCTAAACTGTGAATATTGTGATAAATAGTACATCGCTTCTCAATCTTAGAGCTTGCCTGCTTTCAAGTCACATGTGACCACTGGTTTTACATATCTTATCGAACATTCTCACTGTTCAAACCAAACCCGGCATTAGTTTTAACACGTTTTTCTTTATGTTTGATTTCTTGACGTATTCTACATTTGTTATTTTCTCATGTTGTAAATCTTTCACAAAACATCAAAATATTTGACTTTGTTCGTTGTTATTTTGCATACAGTAAAACAATGACCGGGTGATACAGAGCGTTCGATAACAGCTAATTCCAAACAAATGAACTGCAATATAAAGATCATCAAGGGTTTTCATGGAAGATCTTGGAAGATCTCAGAGGCACAGTGCGTGAGAATTTCCCTTCACAACCACCCCTATATTCCACTCAAACCAAACTGACCAGCGTAGAAGCTGAGGTAATGGCGAAAATGTATATAAGAAATGTCACAGGGTTTATGTGCGGGCTGATGGTTACATAAATTGTCTGACTTTATTTTTAAAAACTTGTGATTTGGGTTTCCTAGTCGGGCAATATGTGCTCGCCGAGAGATGCGTATCTCACCAGAAAATAACTTGAGAATACGAATATCTAGGCCTATAAGCTTACTTCTTAAAATACGACTGGTGGCGTACAGCTTTTGTATCAACAGCAAACGAAACACCGCAGATGTATTGTTCAACATGTAATTTCGTCAAAGCTTATCCGTAAAGTCTTGTCTTTAGCCGAGGGCATGGTATTTTAAAAATTGCCTTTCAAAGAGGTTAATCTTTGTGAATACGATGGAAGGTTACGATAATTGTATGTCACGCAAGGATACCATTTGGACACTTAGGCATGCAGCTGTGCTGCTTTACTAGAATTTGTGAGTTTGAGAAGATTTGGAGAAGCGTAAAAGGGCCAGCTGCAAGGACTTTCGGATCTGATACCCGCTCATCTATTTCAGAGTTTCGTTCCTTTATTCTTTGCGATGTCATTAAGGTCAAACTTCGATCGAATGAACGAGAAAAATATACATCGACAATATGCCGGTGACTTTAGGGTATATAGGGCCAACCCTCAAAATGTTATTTTAGATTAAAGAATATTTCTGGACTTCTGCTTTCTGGGCTTATTATTTTGGAATCTTCGGAATAACTGGCGTTCCAACACGTCAAGTCTTTGTAACGATCGAAAATGTATTTCTCCTGATATCGTAAAGACAGGGAGTAGTATTTTAAATACTGACAAATTTTAGCCAATTAGTTTGTGTAATCCGTAATCTCCAATTATATATGCTTGGTTACTCTAGAGAACGGTAACTTGAAAAAGTGTTCTCTCCGTAAAGTTTTATGTAGGAACGCGCCTTGGGGACATATTTGGACTCATGAATTCGTACAGATCTTTTCTGATCTACCACATGTGGGGTATGCACAGCGAGGGTATGCGCAGCGCAGCCAAGCGGTAGAACTGAGAGGGGAGTCGCTCTGGAGCTACCGGGGCTGAACTTTCGACCCTCAACCTCTAGAGACCTTTACACGACATCAGCTGATACCGATTGTGGAACATATATATACTCCTTCCAGTAGAAAGGAGGATAGCTTGTCGAAAAGCTCAACCACAGAAGTATACACTGTTGAGACTCTTGTTTGAAAGTCGTCAATACATCGATTTACTGGCCACACTACAGCCTTAAATGTAAACGTATCTGGTACGTGAAGACAGTACTGTGACAGTGAGTAAGTGCATTTTGTTGGTAAGTGCATGAAGGTAGAACATTTGTTTTAACCTGTGCCTTGATGATGAGCGTAGGCCGCTTGTACACTGGTTAGTACACTGGTTCGGGATTCCTGTGTACACCGACAGGCGGTCAGGGTATACAGTATGTGCGCCACTGTGGCCTGCAGTTTGAACATTTGTTTCTCTGGCACAACATCGTGC
Source organism: Ptychodera flava (assembly GCF_041260155.1). Lineage (NCBI taxonomy): Eukaryota > Metazoa > Hemichordata > Enteropneusta > Ptychoderidae > Ptychodera > Ptychodera flava. The sequence goes on from NC_091936.1 coordinate 16,378,211, forward strand.
CTCGTGGCTCTCACCCTTGAGCCTTCAACTCTCGGGAGTGGGGACGAGGATACTCCATGGCACCTGCCAGTATTTCAGGCAAAGAAGGCACACGGGACTGTCGACAGGGTCGATAGCTAAATACCACCTGTGTTCAAATGCCAAAGTTTTAAACGTCGCAATAAAAACATTTTTCCCGTCGCTGTCACGGTGGCGCACATACGTAAGAGTAGTAGACTGTACAAAACCACGAGTTTTTGGGGTAAAAAATGGAACTACATCACGATTAGCATGATTAAAAGTTGGACACTGAACATCAGAGGTATTTATACATTAGTCGATGGTGGTTATTTGACCGATTGATTGATCGAATCTTATATTGGCTTTTACGGCCGCAGAAGACAAAATCGTGTCACAACTTAGCCTTTTTACGTTACTTTCTGTATACCACTGACAAGGAGTCTGTGCGTTTACGTATACACTGACCACTCCGAGTGCCTGTGTACATCCATTATCAACTAAATAAATTTCACGTTAGATAAACCCGATAGTAAAATGGGGCCTATAAAAGGGCTACTCTGGACTTAAATAGATATTGAGACGCCCGGAGAATTGGGGGGCACTGCTATAGCAAGGGTGTACATAATGTACCACAGTTTTGAAACCTCTTGTTTGCCTCATGTAGAAGACCCTTGACCATAAAAATGTTGATAAAATATGGACCTTTGACCCCTGTTCTTTTATACGAACACAATTTGACACTTTTGATCCATGATTTTGTAAAAGATGTAGAGTTTTGACACACGTGTTGAGCCTACAGTGTAGGGGTACACCTATACCCGAATCACATCCCCTCGGGTTGAGATGAAGGCCTACACTACAAAAGTAAACGAAGTCAGCCGACCAGAAAATAGGTCAGAAAACTTAGTGTCATTCGCTGACCTTTTAAAGTATGACCAAAAGACTAATAAGTGATTTTCGATTTATGGATAGCTTCCAGAGCTGTCATTGCGTTTGGGCCTACATTTCGATTCCGAAACGTGATGTGCAATGTGTGAGGAAAAAAGGGATTCTGACCATGTGACATACAAAACGATAACAAGTTATCGATTCGTCAGTCAACTGCTAAGTCAGCAATTTTTCCTGGGAGGTTATCAGGGAAAAATCGTGCTCTCGCCATCTTGCCTCGAAATCAAGCATTGTGCGTGACTCTGTTGTTTTTCTAGGATGTATTTTTCAACGTGATTTTGTGAAAGTTTCAAGGAAGTGAAGATGCTTACAACACTGTTATCTTGCACCTGCAATCGAAATTTGATAAAATGCACTTCCAATTGGTAGGCTACTAGTATAATACATCCGTTTCCATCCCAATAGTGTGAAAGCACAAAGACGTTGGTAACCTTCAGTTTTGATTGCACTGTATCATAAACAGATAATGTGTTGATATTGTCAAACCTGAGTAATTACAGAGTACAATGTGTACTCTTTGATGCAATAATCACTGTGACGAGACAATGGAAAATGCAAATTTCTTGGATGGCGCGACATTTTTATCATCACCTGGGGGCGTAGAAAAAATATAGTCTGTTTCCGTTAATAGGCCCTAGGAAATAGGATAGGTCGGTCAGGAACATTTTTTTGGATTTTCATTACATTTAAGTGTTACCCATCCTAAGCCAAAAACATTTGTCAAAAATCATGCATGAGTTTTGAAAATGCCTAAAAAGTTTATTTTAAATAGTGTAGGCTGGGTTACCGGAAAAGCACATATTTGTCTAATTGGCCTGATCAAAATATTTTAGCTAACGTATGATTCTGATCGTAATATTGACCAATGAGAAGATTTTGTGAGCTCTTTGATTCATGTTGTTACCACTTCATTCAAACAACTGCTCCATTTATGTCCGTATTTGAATCCCAAGAATTTATTAAAACTAAACAGAGTACAAACCCATCTCTGCATTATGTTGCAAGACCCCTGAGTTAAGTAACAAACCTATTTTCAGTTGTTGAAACTCTTTTAACTTTGGGGGAACTTAGGGTACTGTAATTTCTCTTGACTCTACGGATTCTTTGTAAAATTATCGAAAAAAATCCAAGAACACAAAATAATTGATACTTCACTTTAGATTTTATGAAGTGCGGCGTGGCCATGATGTTTGCAGAAGTGTCGTCTCACGACATAGGGTAAAGGTCACATCTGACGTAGCATAATATAACGAATGCATGTGAATACTTACATGGCAAATAAAGCACCTAGAGATCAGGTCAGTTAAATGATATCAACAATATGTTTCAGCACTGCATCTGCCTTGTCGGCTATTTGTTACAACAACATTGTCACTTTTGCCCTCCTTACATACGTACTTAGGCTTAAAAAGCTGTGATGACGAGTGAAACATTTTATAAAAGATCTAGACATAAATTGTCACTCGTCAACCGTTTGCTGGATTGGCCTTGCAAGATGCCAATAGATGACACTGGACAAAATGCTTGATATACGTTCAGCATATTTACGTATATTGACGTATATTGAACACAATATTTATTGTATACGAAACGTATGTCTTTGTATATGGAACATTTCAATACGTTGATATGCGTAGTATATATCTATGCAGATCAAGAGTATATGTAATGCAGATTTTTGCATTTTGCCCATCACTGTGAGCCGTGTGTCATTTTCCCTTCACACGGGAGAAATGACAGTGCGTGGGCGTGTGCCTGGACCATACTGTCTTTCCCTCATAATGCAGAGAGATATATGGCAGCGTTCGACCATGTGTCAAAGCTACAACACACTCCTTCATGCCCTTTGTGTCAGTGAGAGATATGATATGGTGGAGAACCCGGAGTGAGAAAAGAGATAGCACGGAGACACTCGCCAAAGTCTCAGCGATAACACGCTTGAAAAAAACCCACTGACATTACCTTTCGATTGGCTCTCCCCTGGATATCGAATAATCAACTCAATTTCGGTAACATAATTGATAAAGCCTATCCCCAAAATAGCATACCATGAAAATTCCTCACCGGAGTTCTTCACCTCATTACAAATTTCAGCCGTTTTCGAAGCCAGGAGCTGAATAATCATAAAAAATGACACTGAACCTTTTAATTTCTGGAAATATTACTAATATTGGTCTACCAGGGAATTTAAAATGTAAGATGACATAAATAGAATAAAGACCAAGTAATAACGAACTCAACATCCTATGCGTCAGTGAGAGATACGATATGGTGGAGAACCGGGAGTGAGAAAAAAGATAACAAGGAGACACTCGCCAAAGGCCCAGCCACAACACGCTTGCCAAATAAACCGTAATGCTATCCCTTCTCAAAGTGACAAGCTTGACAGAGAACAAAAACTGTAGCTAACACAAAAAAGTGTGCAAATATGTCACCAAATGTTTCAGCTACTTGTCCCTTTTTTAAAATGAAACAAATAATTGGAATTCCATACGCGGAAAAGTAAGCCTTGTGTTAAGCTCCACCTCGACGCGGAATGTAAAAAAGTCAATATAGTCGAGTGAGAACGCTTTTGTTGTCTTTTATGTCGGCCGAAAAGCATGCAATCAACAAGTTTTTCGCGACCGATCATTTCCCCTGGCGCAATAGGTTTTAGCAAAGGGTTATATCTATGAGAGTTCTCGCGTGTACATTGGGGTCTCAGATCCATATATTTAACAGCTCAAAATAAAATCTTCGTGCAAACAGGTATAACAGTGTGTGTATCACTAGGTAGAATGTGCCTTGAATTTTAAATCTCAGTAATAGACATCAAATCAGGTCCAATAATCGTTATCATTCAAGGTAAACTGTGAAATTTACCAGGTCCAAGGAACATATAGATGATGACAAAGGCAATGGGGCCATCTTGAACCACGAAATAGTGGTGGTACCATGTGTCCGGAATGGGTAAGCGTACCCTGCCAGCTAGCCGCACCCGTCAAGATTGACCCAAAGCGACAAATTCATTGTTATTTGGTGAATTCACCAAATTACTTTTGTGAGTCAAAATTTGGTATGCTGTCACTCATCATTTGAGAAACAGACAGGTCATATTTTGATACAACATCTCCGTATCCACCGTAGAACTTCTTAAATGATTTCACTAATCTACTTTCTGAGAATCCTTGCCTCACTAACTTTTGAGCTAATAGGCTGTGTCTAACTCGAAAGTCTTCATATGAATGGCATGCTCTACTGTATCTGAGGAGTTGTGAAATATACACACCATTAGCTGGAGATGATGGTATATTGCTCGACAAAAAGGGAAAGTTTATGATTTCAAAGTTGAAATCGTCTCTTTTGTCATACAGCTTAGTATATAGTGTATTATGTCTAATTTCAAACAATACATCTAGGTATGATGCCGAGTCCACACTTTCAGTTGTTTCTTTTATATCTAAATCATCTGGGTAGATGTGGTGTAGATAATTGGATATACCAGGATTGTTTAAACTGATGAGATCATCGATATATCTGTGGGTGTTGTTAAATCGCTTGGCAATCCTTTTACACCCAGATTTCTGAAGTGATTGCATAAACTCTGCTTCATACGAATACAAAAATAAGTCTGCAAGAAGTGGGGCGCAGTTTGTGTTAAATCTCAGTAAATGTTTGGTAATTTGTTTCTAAAGTGCCAAATGTTGCAAGGTGACCCCTGATTTTCATTCTTGATTTCGTTGTAGGATAAATTCACTGCGGAAAGTTTGAGCAAAAGTGTAAGTCTTTCACTTTCAAGGCGTATACTACCTTTAAATAAAGCAACTTCCCACATTTGGTCTATTTTTGTTAGTAATACGATATAGTGGATCGTTATGGTTGATTCCCGTTGTCTCATCTACCAGCAGTGTATCAAGTATGTTTGTTTCGAGCAACGCATTTATCACGTGTGCTCTCTACACTCTTTAGGTCAATATGAGATTTCCCAAAATTTTCTTGAGTAAGTCCCTAGTTAATACATGTACTGTGCACAATTTTGTTGCGTCGGAAAGAAGAGTCTTGGACAAGTGGCGAATCAAACTAGCTCAGAGGGAACACATTGATAATGTCCTGGAAAATTGTGGACTAGGTCATAGCGTAGCATAACAAATCGCCCTTTCTGATGTGTGATTGGGGGGGGGGGTTCGAGGGTATACACAGCGCAGCCAAGCGATTGAACTGGTCGAGGAGCTACACCGCGGGTAGTGGCAGGTGGTGGTAGAATGTGTGACTTCCGATTCTTAACGTCTCGCCATCGAGATCTTTACATGAAATCACCTGATTACGATTGTGGAACATACTCCGTCCAGTTGAAAGCAGGATACAATCAAACGACAGTTTGTCGAAAAGCTAAACCAAAGAAGTCTACAACCTGCAGATTCTTGTTTCAAAGTTGGTTACACATAGATTTACTGACCGGAATTTAGACCTTAAATGCAGACGCATTCGGCGTATTTAGATATTTTCAGTGTAATGCGCTCTTATTATTATTTTCTTATAATAATTTTAATTATTATAATTGCTGTTGTTGTTGTTGTTTTGTTTGTTTGTTTGTTTGTTTGTTTACTTCACCCGATGAAGATAGCATAACAAATCGCTTGTTCTGATGTGTGATTGGGGTGGGGGAGTTCGAGGGTATACACAGCGCAGCCAAGCGATTGAACTGGTCGAGGAGCTACACCGCGGGTAGTGGCAGGTGGTGGTAGAATGTGTGACTTCCGATTCTTAACGTCTCGCCATCGAGATCTTTACATGAAATCACCTGATTACGATTGTGGAACATACTCCGTCCAGTTGAAAGCAGGATACAATCAAACGACAGTTTGTCGAAAAGCTAAACCAAAGAAGTCTACAACCTGCAGATTCTTGTTTCAAAGTTGGTTACACATAGATTTACTGACCGGAATTTAGACCTTAAATGCAGACGCATTCGGCGTTGTATTACCCCTATTTGTAACAATCAACCCTATTTGTAACAAAATTTAATTTTCAAAAAAACTTTGCCATATATGTTGAAATATTAATAAAATATGCATATTTGTATGTTTGAGGGCAATTTTCTTTTTTTTTCCTTGTCAAAACTCATTTTTCCGAAACTGCTTTTGTTACAAATTGGGTTGATTGTTACAAATAGGGGTGACACGTATCACCCCTATTTGTAACAATCAACCCTATTTGTAACAAAATTTAATTTTCAAAAAAACTTTGCCATATATGTTGAAATATTAATGAAATATGCATATTGTATGTTTGAGGGCAATTTTCTTTTTTTTTTCCTTGTCAAAACTCATTTTTCCGAAACTGCTTTTATTGAACCACTCTTTTTGGAGTGGAGATTTAGCCGACTGGTTCTGTCTCAGGCCTCTCAGCTAGGCGACTGATGCCGTATGTTGTGGGTTCGAATCCGATTGAAAACTATCCGTATTTTCTATCCTGGGTCGGTAACACTGCTGGTGGACAGAATTGTCCCCGAGGTTATCGTTCGCCCAGTTAAAGCGATGAAATTCGTTTCTTCGCTTCGATAAAGTGTGTATGTGCGATGTATGATAGTGAGCATGCGTGCGTGAGTGCTTCACGAACTCTACAACGTGTTGAAAGGTCTCAGTCAGAAAAATGTAACAACTTAGCCGGCTATTGAACCACTCTTTTTGGAGTGGAGATTTAGCCGACTGTTCTGTCTCAGGCCTCTCAGCTAGGCGACTGATGCGTATGTTGTGGTTCGAATCCGATTGAAAACTATCCGTATTTGTTACAAATTGGGTTGATTGTTACAAATAGGGGTGACATATGTCAACCCTATTTGTAACAATCAACCCTATTTGTAACAAAACCTAAATTTCAAAGAAACTTGGCCGTATTTGATGAAATCTTGATGAAATATACATATAAGTATGTTCGGGGGCAATTTTCTTTGTTTTCCTTGTTGAAACTCATTTGTACGAAAATGCTCGTGAGATTAAATTTCGTTGTACAGGTTCCTAGGGATAAGAGCCCTACTCGTAAGATATAATCAAGTCGTGCAGATACATGCCAAAGGTTTGTTTCGGGGCAATTTTCACCATTTTTCTTGTTTTTCTGACCGAAATCATACTAAACCTATATGGGGTTAACTTTTGTTACAAATTGGGTTGATTGTTACAAATAGGGTTGACGTGTCAACCCTATTTGTAACAATCAACCCTAATTGTAACAAAATTTAACCAACTTGAAACAAAACCTAATTTTCTACAAAACTTGGCCGTATTTGATGAAATCTTGATGAAATGTACATATTAGTATGTTTTGGGGCAATTTTTATTTTTTCCTTGTCGAAACTCATTTTTAGCTACTATAGACTATAGTCTATAGAAGCTATTGGGATGGGTATCCGTCCGGCGTCCGTCGTCAGTCTGTATGTATGTATGTATGTATGTATGTATGTATGTATGTATGTATGTATGTATGTATGTATGTATGTATGTATGTATGTATGTGTGTATGTATGTATGTATGTATGTATGTATGTATGTATGTCCGTTTGTGAGGCGTCCGTCCACTCAAATATCTTGAGAACCGCAGTACTTACTGATTTGATATCTGTTGTGTAGATGGAAAATATGATTTTGAGGAACTATTTTTTTAATTTTTTGATATTGTTGAAAATAGGCAAATTAATGCCAAAAAAGGTTTTTTGGTAAAAAATCTTCTTCTCATAACCGCTGGTCAGACAGCTTTGTTATTTGGTATACAGGTCCCTAGGGATAACCCAACTTAGATTGTTCAAATTGTGATGAAATATGCAAATGTGTATTTTTAAGGAATTTTTTTGTCATTTTTGGTCAAAGTTTGACTTACATTGTATGTAATTCTTGTACTGTATAAACCCTATAAATTCACCCGAAAAAAATAATTAATATGATTTAAATAATTGAATTAATTAGGAAATCATCAAAGCCAAAATAATTTTAGTGTGGAATTATCAGAAAGTTCAACTTTTTTTGACAGTTCATAGTGAATTGAGGATTAAAACATGTAACTTTCCTGAATCCCAACTTTGATATATTCTGAACCACCATTTATGTTATCTAAAAGAAATTGCTCATAATAGTTTGTCATGATAGGGTGGTCAAATAAATAGAGATAGAGAAAGTTCTAATTTTCATTTATGGTTGACTTGGTAAGGATAAAATAAGATTACTTTTTGAGAAAAAAATAGAGTGGTCAATTAAAAGAGTGGTCAAAGTGATAGGGTTTTTATGGTAAAGCTGGGCTGTAAGATTCCTCATGTGCTATTTATAGCAATTATGCAATCTGTGTAAACAGTGCAATGAAAGTGGAACATGATTCCTTATAATGCTTTTGATGACCTTGAACTTCTTAAGTTTCAAACCTTTGTCTCTTCAGTGTGCTTTCTCTGAGTACATACAGTCTCAACTTATTAACAGAACTTACTTACAATGTTAATTTGAAAGTTAAAATGTGCTTGGTTAATAGGATGGAAATACTGATATTAAAAGATAACCAGCTCAAGATTCTTTATAACCTGACAGATATGCCTGTTTTTTTATGACGTAAATCTTGATTTAAGCAAGTCTTGTTTACTTTAATTAGAATGTAATTAACTCTCGTTTATTTGCTATTATAGACTAATATAGTCTGATGAAATATGCAAATCTGTATTTTTACGGAATTTTTTTCCATTTTTGGTCAGGCCATCCTGAAATGAGCTATCAAAGATATCCACCTTCTTCATCAATACATGTGTTACAAAAGGTTATTCTCTACATAACACAGCAGAGCTCTGTTAACTGTTGAGTCGCTTGTTTTTTCAAAACCGCTGGTCAGACAACTTTAATATTTGGTTTACATGCCCTAGGATGACCTTAGTGAGATAATTTCATACAGTCAGGAAATACTTAATTTTGTATCCATGTCTATAGTAGCTTCAGGGACTTTGGCCCTATGTTTTCCGAAAATGCTCGTTAGATTAACTTTCGTTGTGCAGGTTGCCTAGTATAAGAGGCCTATTCGTAAGATATAATCAAGTTGTGCAGATAGGTTTGTTTCGGGGCAATTTTCCCCAATTTCGGTCAAAAATGTTAAAAATCTTGTTTTCTGACCGAAATCATACTAAACCTATATGGGGTTAACTTTTGTTACAAATTGGGTTGATTGTTACAAATAGGGTTGACGTGTCAACCCTATTTGTAACAATCAACCCTATTTGTAACAAAATTTAACCAACTTGAAACAAAACCTAATTTTCTAAAAAACTTGGCCGTATTTGATGAAATCTTGATGAAATTACATATTAGTATGTTTTGGGCAATTTTTATTTTTTCCTTGTCGAAACTTATTTTTTTCCGAAAGTGCTCGTTAGATTAACTTTCGTTGTGCAGGTTGCCTAGTATAAGAGGCCTACTCGTAACATATAATCGAGTTGTGCAGATACATGCCAAAGATTTTTTCGGAGGCAATTTTCCCCAATTTTGGTCGAAAATGTTAAAATCTTGTTTTCTGACCGAAATCATACTAAACCTATATTGGGTTAACTTTTGTTACAAATGGGTTGATTGTTACAAATAGGGTTGACGTGCAACCCTATTTGTAACAATCAACCCTATTTGTAAGAAACAACCCTATTTGTGACAAAATTTAATAATTTTGTAACAAAACCTAATTTTCAAAAACTTGGCCGTATTTGATGAAATCTTGATGAAATATGCGTATTTAGGTCTATATTTGGGGAAATATGTCGTTTTTCGAAAAAAATATGTTTTCTAAAATTGCGAGGTGGTTTGTTTTGAAATTTGGTATACAGGTTCTGGAGATAATTCTTTAAAGACGTATTGAATTGTGCTGATCTATGCACGACTCTTTTTTGGCAATTTCGCCATTTTTGCTAAAAAAGCAGGTCAAAAATCTTCTTCTTAGAATCTATTGTCCAATTGCTTTGACATTTTGTATGAAGGTTCCTTGTGGTGACGTTTTACCTAATTTCAGATAATACATCACAGATACGGCCTTGGCATTTGTTTGGATTCATTTGAACCCTCAATGCCGCTGCTTTAATTTATACACTTGTTTTTATTGTAGGCTCTTGTTGGTTGTTTCGGCAAAAGGGTTTTAATTGCTTCCCACTTATCAAGTTCTTCCAAATATTTTGACGGGCTTTCTTTTTTATCCTTTGTTTTGATATGTGTTGAGCCTAAATGTTGTTGTGAAGATCAAGTCATTTTATGTTGTGAATGTTTGATTGTTTGTATTTCTATTTACTTTTTGAGTATGGTTTCTGTTTGGTGTATGTTGCCGTGCATATTGTGTCTATCAATTTGCTTGTGAAGAATTCTACTTTTTTCTTGAAATCGATTGAGTATTGCATGTAATCTAAGAATTTCACCTTTGATGGGTCCCTTAAAGGTTGTTTTTGGGTGATCCTCTGAGCAGGCATTGGAACGTTCCGGTTGGTTTTGCATTTGTTTTAATATCAAGAATGATTTCTTAGTTTTGCTTTGAGCCCTGAAATATTTCAACGTCGGAATATGTTGTTTTTTTAGTTATTTCTCAACTGTAAATTTAAATGTTGAATGCATTCCCAGTGTCAGTAGTGTCATGAAGTCTACCACCATTTTAATATCCAAATTGAATATTCGTCAGTTTGTATAACCTGCTGTAGGGAGTTTTCACTGACAATTAACTGGGAGACAGACACAAGGGTAATTTCCCACTCGATGTTGCTGCCGAGCGCTGATGGATAAGTAACCCTATGACCTTTGATGAAGGGTGAGTCAAGTGCATGGTATATTTCGTATCATAAACCTCAAGAGGTAGACTATCATAAACGATGTTATTATCTGCATCGGCCGCACCACTTTTTAGATTCGGAGATTTTCGTTCTGAATACTCTTCAGAATCACGTTTCATCTCTACTTTTTATATTCATAGGGATCACGATAACATTCAATTAAATTATGATTACTCACTTCCAGAAGTATCTGTCCCTCGAATTCTAAAACAATGCACTTGATTATATTTTTTGTGATATTCTAAACTACTCGGTTATTTGGTGACCGATACTATAAGGTCAAATACCAGATCGAAGGTATCTTGAACATAAATGACTCCACTATCTAGCTTTGGACACCATATGTGTAGTGTCTCACCTATCTGTGCCTGGCTTGGATTATGAGTAACTACATGATGGGTCCTTTCTGCCTTAATTCCATGTGGTTTTCGGCTGCTGAAGCTTGATAAAATTATCGATTTTACGGCATTGCCATTGCTGTACGGCATTATTATTGAGGTAATATTGAGAAAAATACGACTGAAGGAGGAAAATATCGAACTCAAGGCCGACGTGATTGAAAGTTTTTTAAAATTTAAAGTTTGATGATGATTTAAGTTACTATGAAGCATCCTTTACAGAGGCCGACCAAAGTCTCGGTGGCCTGCAGATGGATAGGATAGGCAAAAGAAAAAAGTTGTCGTTTCGATAACCCGACCTACCCTATTTTTTGCCTGCGACCCAAAACTTTTTAGCGCAACGTAAACACGGAAGTAACAAAAAGACAGAATCACGTGTTCGTCACCTGATATTTGATTTTTGCTTGGGACGTCGACGTCTTTTATGTATTTAGTCCTTTAATATGTATGATACCCTTTTTCTGGAAATGTTGTGGTAAGTATTAGATCGCCCTGGACCCCTGAAAAGTGCATATTTAAAAGAAAATATAGGGGAAAAAAACCAGCCGACCTACCTGCCCTGTTTTGAAACCATGTTATTGGAAGAGCAAATTTTTTTTTTGGTTTTACGAATTACAAATAGCGTCAACTTTTGATACAAATAGGGTTAGTATGACTTCTGTCAGTAAAGAAGATTTGTTTTGCATTTTTGACCAAATTAGTGACTGATGCCGCCCACCAAATTTTGGCATGTATCTGAAAAACATGATTACCTGTTAGATGGAGGCCTTTATCCCTAAAAACCTGCGAGCCGAAAATTTTATCTAATGAGTAGTTAAATGAGTTTCGACATGGAAAAAACAAAGAAAATTGCCCCCGAAAATACTAATATGTATATTTCATCAAGATTTCATCAAATACGGCCGAGTTTTTTTGAAAATTAGCTTTTGTCACAAATTGGTTAAACTTTGTTACAAATAGGGTTGATTGTTACAAATAGGGTTGATTGTTACAAATAGGGTTGACACGTCAACCCTATTTGTAACAATCAACCCAATTTGTAACAAAAGTTAACCCAATATAGGTTTGTATGATTTCGGTCAGAAAACAAGATTTTTAACATTTTTGACCGAAATTGATGAAAATTGCCCCGAAACAAACTTTTGGCATGTATCTGCACGACTTGATTATATTTCGTGAGTAGGCCTCTTATCCCTAGCAACCTGCACAAAGAAATTTTATCTACTGAGTAGTTTAAGAAAAAATGAGTTTCGACAAGGAAAAGACAAAGAAAATTGCCCCCGAACATACTAATATGTATATTTCATCAAGATTTCATCAAATACGGCCAAGTTTTTTTGAAAATTAGCTTTTCTCACAAATTGGTTAAACTTTGTTACAAATAGGGTTGATTGTTACAAATAGGGTTGATTGTTACAAATAGGGTTGACACGTCAACCCTATTTGTAACAATCAACCCAATTTGTAACAAACTTTAACCCCATATAGGTTTAGTAAGATTTCGGTCAGAAAACAAGATTTTAAACATTTTTGACCGAAATTGGTGAAAATTGGCCCGAAACAAACTTCTGGCATATATCTGCACGACTTGATTATATCTTACGAGTAGGTCTCTTATCCCTAGGAACCTGCACAACAACATTTAATCTAACGAGCATTTTCGGAAAAAAATGAGTTTCGACATGGAAAAAAATAAAAATTGCCCCAAACATATAAATATGTATATTTCATCAAGATTTCATCAAATACGGCCAAGTTTCTTTGAAAATATGGTTTTGTTACAAATTGGTTAAACTTTGTTACAAATAGGGTTGATTGTTACAAATAGGGTTGACACGTCAACCCTATTTGTAACAATCAACCCAATTTGTAACAAAAGTTAACCCAATATAGGTTTAGTATGATTTCGGTCAGAAAACAAGATTTTTAACATTTTTGACCGAAATTGGTGAAAATTGCCCCGAAACAAACCTATCTGCACAACTCGATTATATCTTACGAGTAGGCCTCAGTAAAAAAAGCTTCGTGCTTTTCCGATTACTATATGTGTGTGTACTGTGTCTGTGTGTGTACTGTGTCTGTGTGTCGTCTGCTCCACGCACACCGTGTTGTTCGGTCGCGCACAGAATTGCAACATCTAAGTCGGTTGCTGTGACCAACTCTTTTGGGTTGGAAGCAGTGGCCGACTGGTTTTGTGTGAGGCCTATCAGCTAGGCGATGTTGCCGTGAGTGTGTGGGGGTTCGAATCCCGTTTGGGTTATAGTAAAAAATTATATCCTCTTATACTACGCAACCTGCACAACGAAAGTTAATCTAACGAGCACTTTCGGAAAAAATAAGTTTCGACAAGGAAAAAATAAAAATTGCCCCAAAACATACTAATATGTATATTTCATCAACATTTCATCAAATACGGCCAGTTTTGTAGAAATTAGGTTTTGTTTGAAGTTGGTTAAAGTTTGTTACAAATAGGGTTGATTGTTACAAATAGGGTTGACACGTCAACCCTATTTGTAACAATCAACCCAATTTGTAACAAAAGTTAACCCAATATAGGTTTAGTATGATTTTCGGTCAGAAAACAAGATTTTTAACATTTTTGACTGAAATTGGGGAAAATTGCCCCGAAACAAACCTATCTGCACAACTTGATTATATCTTACGAATAGGCCTCTTATACTAGGCAAGCTGCACAAGGAAAGTTAATCTAACGAGCATTTTCGGAAAAAATGAGTTTCGACATGGAAAAAATAAAAATTGCCCAAGAACATACTAATATGTACATTTCATCAAGATTTCATCAAATACGGCCAAGTTTTGTAGAAAATTAGGTTTTGTTTCAAGTTGGTTAAATTTGTTACAAATAGGGTTGATTGTTACAAATAGGGTTGACACGTCAACCCTATTTGTAACAATCAACCCAATTTGTAACAAAGTTAACCCCATATAGGTTTAGTATGATTTCGGTCAGAAAACAAGATTTTAACATTTTTGACCGAAAATGGTGAAAATTGCCCCGAAACAAACCTTTGGCATGTATCTGCACGACTTGATTATATCTTACGAGTAGGGCTCTTATCCCTAGGAACCTGCACAACGAAATTTAATCTCACGAGCATTTTCGTACAAATGAGTTTTGACAAGGAAAACAAAGAAAATTGCCCCCGAACATACTTATATGTATATTTCATCAAGATTTCATCAAATACGGCCAAGTTTCTTTGTTACAAATAGGGTTGATTGTTACAAATAGGGTTGACATATGTCACCCCTATTTGTAACAATCAACCCAATTTGTAACAAAAGCAGTTTCGGAAAAATGAGTTTTGACAAGGAAAAAAAAAGAAAATTGCCCTCAAACATACAAATATGCATATTTCATTAATATTTCAACATATATGGCAAAGTTTTTTTGAAAATTAAATTTTGTTACAAATAGGGTTGATTGTTACAAATAGGGGTGATACGTGTCACCCTATTTGTAACAATCAACCCAATTTGTAACAAAAGCAGTTTCGGAAAAATGAGTTTTGACAAGGAAAAAAAAAAAAAATTGCCCTCAAACATACAAATATGCATATTTATTAATATTTCAACATATATGGCAAAGTTTTTTTGAAAATTAAATTTTGTTACAAATAGGGTTGATTTGTTACAACTAGGGGTACATACAGCGTATTTAGATATTTTCAGTGTAATGCGCTCTTATTATTATTTTCTTATAATAATTTTAATTATTATAATTGTTGTTGTTGTTGTTGTTTTGTTTGTTTGTTTCTTTGTTTGTTTACTTCACCCGATGAAGATTTTAAAAATGTTTCTCGGCCGGAAATTTCTACAGTTTTGGCTAACGAATAATTCTAATCGTGCGATTGGCTCCATCTCACGGTACGATGAGTTCATGCATGCCTGCACTGTCAAAGGTTAATAACATCGGCCAGGTGGGTATACACAATCTGCCAGGAGAGCATCAGGCCTGAAAGGGATAAATATGACAGGTATAATTCAAATTATGTTATCTACATGCATTATTGTAACACTTTGGCATCGGAATCAGGCTGATATTTTTAACAATTTTTGTTTTCCCCACAGATACACATTGCAAGATAAAAGATAATGTTCAGCAAAGAAGAGGCAGTTGATTTCGCTGAGAAAACTCTAAAAATAGAAAATCCTCTGGTGAAGTTCAGGGAAAATCCACTGGATCTACTCAACTGTCTCGTCAGAGCTTTCCATAATGCCATTCCTTCTCAAAGTGCCACCTTGCTGGCTGTGGACGAGGAGGAAAGACGAGTGCCCTCTGTCGGTGATATTAGGCAAGCTCTTCTATCTGGTATGGGTGGTCTGTGCATCGTAAATAATAGCTCTCTGAAGTTTCTTGTCGAAGCTCTAGGGTTTAATGTAAAGCTTGTACCATCCACAGTGACATTTCATAATCACCACTGTGTTGTTATAGTAAGCAATGTTTTACGAGATGGCGATCAGTTCTTGCTCGAGGCTGGATGTTGCTATCCCACTTTTGAAGCAATTCCTTTTGATTTTGACGCAGAATCTCCAGTCTACCGACATTCCTTTTTGCAGTTTAGACTGGTGAGAAAGGGTGAACTGATTGAGAGACAGCATTTCAAAAGGAGCCATGACTCGATCGGAGAAGATATCAGAAAGTGGGTCCGATTTTATGATTTCAACCCGAACTCAATCGGCGTGGATGTCAGCTTCTTTGATCCTTACATGGAAGATGAGTATACGGGCACTTCTAGCGATATGTTCGCATTTTGCCTCCGTGTCGTTTCTTTCAAGAATGACAAATGTACCGCCTCAAGGATAATTCACTTCTGGTCGAGGGCGATGATCACCATCTCCACGAGACAAAACTGAAATCCACGGACGAGATGAAACATCATCTCCGTGAGATGTGTCCCAATATTCCATCTCACGTCATTGCGAAAGCTCTGGCATTCTGGGAGAAGAAAATCAAACCGAGGCTAGAATTAGATCAGAGTGCCGTTGATATTGAGGAATTTATCTAATCAGCAAACCGTTCTCTATTCACTTGTTGACGATGAGGAACAGAAAAATTAATTATACATATTGGGTGTGCATGCTATTCCCGCAAACGTCGGATCTCCCAGTATCATGATAAACACATCTATCATACTTTTTCTGTGCTATACGTTAAGTGTAAAACCAGGCAATTTTTAGCTGTAATATTGGTTATAATGACAAAAATGGACCGTAATATCACACAATATGCTAAGTAGACTTTTTTGATATAGCAGTATATCACGAAATTTTGAACAATGGTTTTCAGTTTAGGTCACTGAAGCATGAGATGTCCAACAAAACTGGAAAGGTGTAGCATTTCTCGTTGTATACAAAACCTCTCCCTATTTGTTATCTTTATATTAATTCACAATAAGCGTTGCTTTCCTTCAGTTTTGCCCAATCTTTGTAAAGCACAATTTTTACCCTTTTTTGACAAAATTGGACATGTTCGGAGAAAATTCATGAAGAATGTGCAGTTTATGTACGGATTATTTACTCAGAAACATCTATATCTTCTGTCTGATCAACACGTCACGTCTCGAAGTCATACTTTGGATTTGTATTCTATTCGTCAATGTACTAATTTCCCAACTGATTGTTCTGAAGTTGTTAATAAATTGAACGTGTACGTCCCAAAGGGGCTTATTGGATTCTCGAACTTTTTTAGCTTGCCAATTGCCATGCGAACGTCAGTATGCTTTTTCCACAATGAATCTTCTAAACTGTGAATATTGTGATAAATAGTACATCGCTTCTCAATCTTAGAGCTTGCCTGCTTTCAAGTCACATGTGAACACTGGTTTTACATATCTTATCGAACATTCTCACTGTTCAAACCAAACCCGGCATCACTTTTCTTTTTGTTTATTTTTCTGACTTGTTCTAAATTGTGTTTTTTTCGTATTGCAAGTTTTACCATTATCCGTTTTTAAAGTCTATGGTTTTACAGAGCATGAAAATATTTGACTTTGTTCGTTGTTATTTTGCATACAGTGAAACAATGACCGGCTGATACAGAGCGTTCGATAACAGCTGATTCCAAAAAAATGAACTGCAATATAAAGATCATCAAGGGTTTTCATGGAAGATCTTGGAAGATCTCAGAGGCACAGTGCGTGAGAATTTCCCTACACAACCACCCCTATATTCCACTCAAAGCAAACTGACCGAGGCTTTGCGTAGAGGCTGAGGTAATGGTGAAAGTTTACTGCCGAGAAAATGTATGTCAGAAATGTCATAGGGTTGATGTGCGGGCTGATGGTTACATAAATTGTCTGACTTTAATGCCTCACTAGTTAAACGTAAATTATTTTTAAAAACTTGTGATTTGGGTCTCCAAGTAAGGCACTTGTGCCCACCGAGAGATGTGTATTTTGCCAGAAATAGCTATGAACATCGGTGTGAAGAAAATAGCTTGTGAGTTCGAGTAAACTTGGAGAAGCGTCAAGGCCAGCTGCAAGGAGTTTCGGATCCGATACCCGCTCATCTATCTCAGAGTTTCATTCCTTACTCCTTTGCGATGTCATCAAGGTCAAACTTCGATCGAATGAACTATATACACCCGATAATATGCCGCTGGCTTTAGAATATATAGGGCCAACCCTCAAAATGTTATTTTGGATTAAAGAACATTTCTGGACTTCTGCTTTTTGGGCTTATTATTTTGGAACCTTTCGAGTTAAACGGCGTTTCAACACGTCAAGTCTCTCAAGTTTGTAACGATCGAAAATGTATTTCTCCTGATAACGTAAAGACAGGGAGTAGTATTTTAAATACTGACAAATTTTAGATAATTAGTTTGTGTAATCCGTAATGTTGCACGGTAATCTCCAATTCTATATACTTGGTTACTGTAGAGAACCGTAACTTGAAATATTCTCTCCGTAAAGTTTATGATGGAACGCGCCTCGAGGACATATTTGGACTCTCAAATTTATACAAATCTTTTCTGATCTACCATATGCGGAGGCTCATTTTAAAGCTCTTGAAGAAAGAAAAACTTTCACCATCTTAGTTTTCGAAAATTTTTCCCCGTACAGTCAACATAGGGATGGCGACCATTTTGAATTTCAAACTGCAAAATGTTGGGAATTTTTTTCTCTATAGTTCCAAGCTTTCTATGACCCCCGATTTTTATTGTTGATTAGCTCACGTGTTCACACACGCGGGCTAATGTTATAGCGATGTCTCTCTGTCTGTCCGTGTGTGTGTGTGTGTGTGTGTGTCTGTGTGTGTGTGTGTCTGTTCTGTCTGTGTCTGTTTGTCTGTCTGTCTGTCTGTCTGTTTGTCTGTCTGTCTGTTTACACGATAACTCAAAAACGCCTGAACAGATTAAAGTCAAATTTGGTAGACAGGTACAATATGCTAATTGTGGATTTTGGTTGGTGTGGCTTGCATATTAATGAAGTTATGTAATAACATTTTTTTCATATAATGGTTTCCCTATGGACACAGTAATGACAGTGTCGACATATGTCAAGAAATACTGCACAAAATTTCATGATACTTTTCACAGATGACAATATCAGAACATTATAAGTCACCCCTATTAACAAAATTAAAATATACAACACCTCTAAAAGGTTGATAAAGTAAAACAAGGTTCTTTTACAATGTAAAGCTAAAAATATCTTGTAGATTATATTGGCAATGTCTACTTCGCATGTGCAATGAACTATGCAAATTTTCCGACCTGCTCCGCCACAGGACGGAGATAATGTCTGAGAAGGTTTATGTCTGAGCTCGGAGGGCACACTCCAAACAGTGGCGGCGCTCTCACTTCCGTTTCACTTCTTCTCCCGTTTTCACCACTGCCACTGGCGACAAAAATGTGGTGATTTACCACATTTTTCACATGATTTGAAATTTCAATAATGTCATACTCTTTATGGCTATTTAATTTCAAAGTCAAAGAATAAAGTATAAAAGATGTCTTTATGTTGGTTTTTGTCGTATATTTGCGAAAATCGTTGGACCTACTTTTCGTGGATGAATGTGTCTGATACAATAACGTGAGTGAAGGGTGGCACCGAAGCAGAAAACACTTACGGCACTTTCATTTTTCAACTTACTGCATGATAACACACTTTGGAAAGTGAGCAAGTACAATGAAACTTGATCACATCTTGAACACTGCTTCCAGGTAATGGCCAGCATTGAAATGAACTTTACGGGTGATAAGATAAAAAAGGATTCTCATATAAGCTTTCAAAACTAGCAGCACTCACTGATGAGGAAAAAACTTTTGTGTCTTTTGTGTAAATACATTTTGAACGACTGTATTTAAATTTTATTTCATTTTATTTAAATTTATATCATTACTTTACTAAATAGCAAAAATGAAAGTTTCTATCACATGATATTCTCACATTGCCTCTGACACTCATTTAAATAACTGATAAATAATCCGTGACATTTTGCGGCAAAACAATATATTAGACATACGGACATAGGTTTATTGCTACCACTTTCCTTTCTTTTAAGTACATGTCGGTGAACGACACGCTTTCAAAAACTTGTGGCAAGCTATTCTTTTTTCGCCGTACACAATACGGCCAAATGATTATTTCAATTATCTCGTTTTAACTGGATAAATACGTATATCATTTGATACAGACATGTTATTTAAAGGAATACAGTCATCGAAGCTGCGCTTAAAGATCGTATGGGACCCATACGACCAATGTACACACTGTATCTAAGATACGATGGTGATTGATAAAAGTTAAAACATATCTGACATAATCTACATCGTATAGGGAGTCACGTGATGCCGGCACTCGAAGCAACACACTGCTAAAGCCGCGCTCTCAATTTTCACCAAATTTTTCGTAGCGTCAGAGTTTTTCTGCTTTGCTGGCACTGCAAGACCTGTGCATTCTTTGGCTAGAACCAACGTGATCTATTTTCGAGGACCACCTTTCCTTCCTCTGCAAGTTCTTTTAGTTCATTTGCCTACTGCTGCAGTGGCAAGAGAAATGCCTTGTGCACGAAAAAGACTAAAACAGCGATCTTCAAGATTACCACCTGAAGTCGTGTCTGCGCCAGATTTGAACACACAAAACACGGAAATGAGGAAGAAAGAGCTCCAAAGTGAAGAAAAAGGTGAACAGTCTTTTACTGATAACGATTTGGGTGTACAATTTAAGATTGTTTGTAAAAATCTACAAAATCTGACGGATTTAGAAGTGATACGAAGTTGTAAACAGGTGGTTGGTAAGGATGGAATTCTTGGCGTCCAATTTTTACCGAAGGGAAAACAATGGATAATATATGCAAAGAACGTGAACTCGAAAAGGAAACTCTTGGTTTCTGGACTTGACATTGCTGGTATTCACGTCATTTTGAATTCAGCTGAGCTAGAAACGGACAATAGAATTAGAATATCAATTCATGACATCCCACTCCACGTTCCAGATACTGCTGTTGGTAGCTTTTTAGACTCTTTCTGCGACAGAGAGTTGCCAGTAATCAAATGCACTGTCACTGATCCAGACGATGGCACCAAGTACTTCAACGGCAACAGATACTGTTACGTGCAACGTCTGAAAAGACCAATTCCAAACTTTGTTGAGATGAAGTGTGTCGACTCCAGTGGTATAGAAAAAAGGTACAACATACGAATTTTCTACACGGGACAAGAACGGAATGCTCTATTTGTAGAGAACATGGGCATAAACCCCCAGAATGCCCGAAAAAATCTCCGCCAGTTTGCTATAAATGTAAAGAAAGTGGTCATCTTGGTAGAGACTGTGAAAAGCAAAAGCAAAAACAATGTTTCAACTGTAACCAGTACGGTCATATTGCAAGGATGTGTCCGAAAATTGGTACAGAGCTGGTAGATCAGTTCATAGAATCTATTTCCATGAAAGCTAAGGAAGCAGAAGACTTGATTGAAAAAGCACTGAACAAGAGTATGTCACCTCAGCAACCACGACAAATGACAGTGCAAGCTGATGTACATCATTCTTCAGACGCAACCATGTCGGAAACGCCCAAAGACCAACGAAACTCGACTCCGTCCTACAAGACTGCTGCCCAAGATGCAGAGACTAAGTCGTTAACACGGTCACGGTCGAAAGAGGAACAAAGACAGAGTTTGGAAGAGTCAGATGGAAAAGCAGATCAAGAAGGAGATGCAAATCAGCCAGAAGCAAAGAACCAAAGAAAGGGGCTTCGAAAGTATTTCAGTGTAAGTAACATTATACGGAAAAAATCAAAAACTAGCAATATTAGATCGCCACCGTCTCCGGTCGAGCGAGGACGTGAAAAGAGAAGATGCGAAGCCTGGTCTCCAGACTCGGCTAATTCATATGCCAGTTCCGACTGAGTGACACTAATACTACCTAGAGAAACTTGACTTTCTAAAAGAAAGTAAGGTTTTTTGCTTTGTCTTTGTGCTCTCATGAATTCTGTTAAGATCGTCACTTTGAATGTGAGGGGACTACGTGATCCCACCAAGCGCAAAGCTATTTTCAATTGGTCTAAGAAAAACAGATTTGATATAGTATTTTTACAGGAGACATATAGTTCTCACTCGGATGAAAGAATTTGGGAAAAAGAATTCTATCATTCTATCATTCTATCTATCATTTGGAGCCATGGCTCCAGACACAGCAGAGGAGTGGCAATTCTACTCGGAAAAAATTTAAATGTTGGTATAAACAAAAAGTACAGAGACGCGAATGGTCGTTTAGCTGCTGTACAACTGAGTTTAGAGGAACAAGTGTGTTGGTTTATCAATATTTACGCTCCAAATTTGCCAACCGCAAAGTGTGCATTTTTTAAGTATGTTAATGATATCTGTACTGATTTTGAAATCTTTGGAGAAGATGTGATTTTGTCAGGGGATTTCAATGTGCCTTTTGACCTTAGTATTGATAAAGACAAAGGAGGTATACCACTGATCACTGATGAAAACCAGATCGTGAGAAATTTCATTCAAAAGTTGATGTGGAGGAATAATTTTATAGATGCATGGAGGTATTTCAACAAAAGAGAAAAAGGTTTCACATGGCGAAGGACAAAACCGTTTGTTCAGTGTCGACTAGATTATCACCTTGTCAGCAATACACTTCTCTCAAGTATTATTGACGTACAAATTGTGCCCTCTGTAAAATCAGATCATCATGCCGTAGTCTTAAACTTGAGTATCACCACTTCTGAAAGGGGAAAAGGTTATTGGAAATTTAATAACAGCCTTCTTGAAGATTGTACTTACTTAAACAAACTTGCAATTGTTTTAGAAAACTTTAAAGAGAAACACAGCTCGCTTGAGTCCAAACAGATGAAATGGGAAATGTGTAAGTTAGAAATTAAGAAATTTACTATTGAGTACAGTACAAAAAAAAGCTTTCCAAAATAAGTGCTCTTTCAAAAAGATAAGTGATAGACTTGTTGAAATTGACAAACTTTTATGTATTTCACCGAGTAATCAATTGTGTGAAGAATATGATAAGTTAAGACACGATCTGGATGAGAAACATATGTACAATGCTAAAGGTTCACAGGTACGTTCTAGAGCCAGATGGATAGAACAGGGTGAAAAAAATACAAAATACTTTCTCGGTTTAGAAAAACGAAATGGAAAAAATAACACTATCAAAAGGCTAAAAATGCAAAATGGTAAATATACAACAAGTCAAAAGGGAATTTTAAGTGAGATAACAAGTTTTTACAAAAGTTTATATTCCAAAACAAGAAGAACAATTTCGTTAGAAATGTTTTTACATGATGTTAATATACCGACTTTAAATGAACAACAAAAGCAGTTATGCGATAGATTAGTTACAGAAACAGAATGTGTTAACGCCCTGAAGGGTATGAAAATGAATAAGTCACCTGGTTATGATGGTTTAACGGTGGAATTTTATAAGAAGTGTTGGCCAATCATTGGCAATCTACTTGTAGAATGCTACACTGAATGTTTTCAAGAAGGTTCACTCACAATTTCTCAGAAAAGAGGAGTAATTACTTTACTACATAAAAAGAGTGAACCAGAATTATTGAAAAACTGGCGTCCCGTAAGTCTCCTTAATATAGAGACTATAAGATATTAACTCAACTTTTAGCCAATAGATTAAAATGTGTTTTACCATCTGTGATAGACTGTGACCAAGTTGGTTATATGAAAGCAAGACAAGCTGGGGAAGTACTAAGATTGATTCAAGATCTTTATTATTATACTCTGAAAAATAATTCACCAGGAGCAGTTTTATATATTGATTTTGAAAAGGCTTTCGATTCAGTTGACTGGGATTATATACGTGAGGTATTGAAAATTTTTAATTTTGGAGAAAACTTTCAAAAATGGTTCAGTACAATGGTATTTCTAGTAGTGTAAAAATAATGGATGGATGACAAATTTTGTAAACTTATATAGAGGTGTTCGACAAGGATGTCCTTTAAGCGCACAACTATTCATACTTTGTGTAGAAACACTAGCGTGTAAAATCAGACAAAGCCCTGAAATAGAAGGTATCGACATTCCATCACTGAATCAACAAAAAGAGGCACGAGTAGCACAGCTAGCAGACGACACAACCATCTTCGTTAAAAATGAAAGGTCTGTAATGAAAGTTTTAGAAATAATGGATCAATTTCAGAGTGTCTCAGGGTTGAAAATAAACAAAGAAAAAAGCGAAGCCGTTTGGATCGGCAGCTTAAGAGATTCACAATCCAGATGTGGTAATTTAAAGTGGACATCAGAGCCTGTTAAAGTATTGGGTCTTTATATTGGATACAACAAACAAAAGTGTGACCAACTAAATTGGGAGCCAAAAATAAAAAAGCTCGAGAATACTTTCAATTCATGGAAAATGCGAAATCTCACCCCGCATGGGAAGGTTCTAATTATTAAGAGTTTAGGTTTGTCGAATTTACTGTACTTAGCGTCTATTTTAAGTGTACCTGAAGAGATTGTAAAAACTGTTGATAAACTAATTTATGAATTTCTAGACTGTCAGAAGTATAAAATCAAGAAAGGAGTACTATTGGCACAGATAGAACAGGGAGGTTTAAATGTACCCAGTTTTTATGAATTGTCATTAGCTTCTAAATTTACCTGGTTTCGCAAATATTTTGATCAAAGTAACGCAAAATGGAAAACATTTTTTTCTTACTTGTTACAAACAGATGCGGAAAATAGCATTCTCAGATCAAGTGTTGATCCAGATTATATACCTTTTCAGATTTCAAGAGCGTTGCCACCTTTCTATAGAGATTGCCTTAAAGTTTGGTTTGCTGTCAGACAGAAAAGTACTGAAGCAAGTAATAGACATCTTATGTGGAACTCAATGTACAAATTTTTTGTGTCTGTTTTTTGCTTATGACTCTTTCAGTAACACCATCGATATTTCAAAAATTTCATCAAGAATGGTTTACAGAATATTAATTAAAGATTTTGTGATAAAGCCAAATGCGATAGAAAGTTGGAGTAGGGAATGTAAATTTCAATTGCAGGAAAAAGAAGTGTGGTTATTAGCCAAAAGGGTTACACAAGAAACTAAGCTTCACAGTTTTCACTGGAAATTTACTATCCGTAGATTACCAAATTGTGTTAAGCTTTTTCACTGGAAGAAAATTGATTCTCCTTTATGTAAACGTTGCCAAGTATACGACACTTACCAGCATAGATTTTGGGAATGTATTGTCGCAAAAAATATATGGAGCTTTACGGAGAAAGTAATAAGTAAGATGTTACAAATGCAAGTTGAGTTAAAGTTTGTAGATGTGATCAGAGGATATTATTTCAAATCAAAGAAATTGGAAAATATTGTAAATCTTACTATTATCATAGCCAAATGGTCTATACATAAATACCATGTCTGTAATCTTGAAGATTCATTTCCTTCTGTAATTGTTATGAGAAACGAGTTGTATCAAAGAGCTCAAGCTCAGAAAATTGAAACCTTGCTTAAAGTCATGTGATTTTTTGGTCACATTGTTGTAGTTTTCAGACATGTATACCTTTTACGAGAAAGAAAATAAATAACAAACAAACAAACAAAATCTACATCGTATAATTTAAATGTTGCAGCTATGATGATGAGGTGCATCTAGATATCGTGCACGAAATACATTGTTTGTAAACAAGAAACTCGCACAGGCGCAGTTCCGACTTCTGTTTCCCTTTGATAATATGTATTCGGTATTTTTGTTTTTAGTCTAAAATCTGTCGAGGGAACGACATCGTGTCGATCAAGGCAAATGACATGGTAGCAGAGATGCTACGACTTGCACAAGAGGAAGCAGCAAATTTCAGTGACGATACATTACTTTAGGCGTATGGCTGTCGTCATCGGAATGTGATGTGGTTGACATGTGTACGATTTGTTGAGTATCAAAGGAGGGTTTCCAATATGAAAATAATGATGACAACATCATTAATCTTTATTTACTTCAAATAAAACTGCCTGCCGTCACGTTTTTGGGAGCCTTCAGTTCCGCAGTTATCATTATTTTCAAGGGATACAGTCTTTATTACAATATTGGGCATTTGTCCAATAGCGATATATGAGAAACTGAAGTTAAAATCGAATATTCTTCAATGCAACATGTGACAGATGAATCACATTTCCCAGATTACTTTAAATATAAATTATTAGGTTTAATATTCTAAAAATTGAATGGCCGCCAAATGTACCGCAAATGCTTTAAATTCTAAAACCTTACATTGACGGTGTTTAGTTTACAAAAAGGAAGAATATGACTATCGAGATTGTCCCATATGTGAATCGTCATGCGAGATATCAATACATCAGTATATGCAGGGATTGACCGAAAATGCAAGTGTGAAAATCAAATAGGAAATTAGCTTATTGCCGAAATATAGATGTAATATTTTATATGTCGATTTACCGATTTCAACTATAGATATATCGATTTGCCGCAAAATATCACGAATTGCCAATATTCCTATTTCTCATCTTTTGTATACACTTCATCCATCCCTGATGGATGTGGTCTCAAGTTTCAAGACAATCAGATGAAAATGATACAGAAAAGAGAGCAACAATTACGTCTGCTTCCATAGGATTACGTCAGATGATAGAAAACTCTATTCTTCCATATTTTCATGAAACTTTGCACATTTCTGCAGTCAAAACAGACCAGATTTCAATATGCTAGATATTAAGATAAACCCCACAAAAGGTAGCAAAATATATGTGAAAAATAGGCTTACTCGGCATTTTGTTATGTTATTGACAAAATTAAGGACCTTAATTATATTTTAAAACAAGAGCGGTGACCTAATTTTTATTGTATACTTTGAAAATCCGCGTTCTAAAATTGACGTTTTCACTTTACTTTTGTACATTTAACGGAGTCATGTTTTCGCTTCATCATCGGTGTCAAGAGAAGGAATATGATGCTTTTCCCGTAGCCTGTAGGGATCGTGATACCACAATCATTTCTTCCCGGGGTCTCCTTGTTTGTTCCAAACACTTTATAGCACTTCTGTCTTGGTTTTTACGTTTATACTTAGGCTGCGCGTTAGAGCCAGACCCTTCAGGTTGCGCGCGTCCAAAACTCGTGTTACCGCGGATTTAACATCTAGATCTACCGCTGGACTAGGTCCCGTAGTAAATCTAGGTCAATGACGTCTTGATATGACATCATTGACCTCGCCTGACATATTACAAAAGAATGGCATTGCTAATATTTATGCGCCTTTATTATGCAAAGTCGCTAATGGCAGTGATGAAAGCGGGAGCAGAAGTGAAACGGAAGTAAGAGCGCCGCCACTGTTTGGAGTGTGCTCGGAGGGATGCTGGCGAATAGATACCGATGTGTTAGGCGGCCTCATCCCGAGACCGTCTCACTAACAGCCGAGTTCATTAAACTACAATAAAACAAGTATTGAGGACAATCTACGCATTAGAACGTGGGAACGTAGCATAAACTCACAGTATAAACTCTACACTATTAAAACTACCCTAGTCCACATAAGGCCTGTGGCCTATACTGACAACATACAGACAGACACGTGTTGAGGTCAAGGTCAACGAATTTAGGGACGATTCAGAATTTACTTCTAGGGGGAGGGTGGAGGATTTTCTATTTCTCGGTGATTTTTTTCCATGCCCCCCCCCCTAGTAAATTATAGAAAAAATCTATGGCCCCCCCCCTCATCTTTTCCTGTTTTTTTTTCCATGGCCCCCCTAATATATACATGCATGCTTATACGGTACATTATAGACATATCTAGTCTAACAAGTTGCAGGAACTGTAGGGCCTAGTGGACATTAATCGATGATATAACAAATTATTTCAGGTTATGTGACTATAAAAAGAATGATTTGCAGGACTGCAAGTGGCACACTTTTGGAAAGGGTAGCAATAAACATATCTGGTTGTAAATTTCTGAAGAAAAGTTAATTACTAAATATGAATACTTTTTTCGTTATGTCTCACTGATACATATGATGCACACAAAGACAAGCCAAAATGTCAGTTAGAAATGGTGAACAGAAAATCAGAGGAGCAGATAATTGGCAAAGTGATATATATCTTGAAGTTTAATGGTACATCTCATTTGCAGATATCCAGATATTTCTGGAAAGTGAGATGTACATGTACATGCACACGTTCAGCATACATTTTCATTTGATGATGCTGAATATTTGCAGACTCACGGTGAAGTTTTAAACATAAGGAATTAAAATTGTGAAAGCCAACTTGTTTTTAATTTTCTCTTTTTTTCTAATTTGGTTGTCATAAAACCAAGTTGCTGCCACTGAAAGCAACAATGCTGAGGAATATTTTAGAACATTTCTTGAACAAAACACCTTATCCAAAACATGAATTCACATGTTATTCTGCTCATTCCATTCACAATCAATGTTCATATTAAAATGCAGATAACCCTGTGTAAGTCAAAATTCACATTTTGTCAGCAGTATTTTTCAAAATTGACAGAGCATTCATATTTCAAATTTTTTTTAACAAACTTTAATTTTAGAATAGTCATGATGCGCATGTTTTCAGATGACACGAAACAATACATGTTAATTTGTTTTTTTGCCTTTTCTGCCAGCCGCCACTGTGAAATCTTTGATTATACATATCAGAATGAATGGGACACAAAAGTATTAGCATCAATACACAATGTGTAAGCCTATCCACATTTCTCCTAGCCTCATACACACTGAGATCACTTCTTGGACTACAGCAAATTTCTTGTGTACACAATATTTCAACAATCCGACACCATAGCATTGGTGCAGTGCCACATGATCTTCTGGATGCACATACAGGATTATTGGAAAATCAACCCTTTTGTAAATTTTTCACCATATATTTTTGACAGTATACATAATATTTTTATTTTCAACATTAAAACCTATTCGTTGAAAAGCACCTTGAAGATGAGACGGCCATAAATTTATTTTCAAAAAGTTTATAGTAGATGTAAGCACTGTAAAAAGTTATGTAGAACATTTAAACAATTTAGAAAGGGTCAAATTGATGAGAATGAAACATAGAAAAAAGGAGCAGAAAAGAAGAGTAGCAGTAGCAGTAGTTTACTCAAAGGATGAAGTGGTGTGTATATTTGGGGTAAAAAACCTCAATTTTGTATTAATGATAAAAATTAATTTAAGTCGAAAACTAGACAGTATTTTCTGAAATGTAATATTTACTTGAAAGGATAGTATTCATGTAGAAAAAAACAACTATTTTACTTGGCATTATCCATCTTCATTTTAAAATTGTAGGGGTTTAAAGACTGACACTCTAATAATTGATTAAAATCATGATCAGCAAAATTAAAATGCCTCTTATTCAAAATGCCTCTTATTAAAAATATAAGAGCTTTATTGCAAAACAAAACCAATTGATAGTTGTTGTGTTATATAGCATTTAAAAAACATAATGTGAAATTTCAGAAAATTTGACCCAGCTGGAGTGGAGTTAAATTCGTTGGAAATTTTGAAATTGGGAGGCAAAAGAAGCCAAGAAATCAGATGATTTGCATACATTTGCATAAATTAACACTTCTTTATCATGCAACTTTCAACTGCTTTACAAGCTACAAGGTAAACCCAACCTTAAAAAGACATTTGCTGTAATTTTTAGCATTTGTTCAATGTTCATCTCTGTGTATCAGCATTTGTTTGTTATTCTATCACTACATAGAACACCCAATGCTGTATTTAGCAACATACCAGTGTGAACATAAATGACCATTGTTATTGTTGATAAATGAATTCTAGTCTGGACTTGATCTGAGATCTCTTTTCAACAAAAACAACCCTGACTGTTCACTTTATGGTTTGTATTGACACGCTAAATACTGGACATTTCATAACGCTTCAGGGAGGAGAACAAGATACTGCAGTAGATGCATAAAACAAACCACTGTGAATATTACTGAATTTGGCAGCTAAAGGAGTTTAACTGAACATGTTGAGTTTATCTGTCACCCAGGTAGCGTCTACGGTGCTCTTTTGTAGAGATCAGAAATTCTGGGCAAATATTGAATTGATGTTTTTTTCCTTGGCCCCCCCTAAAAGATTGTGGTATTTTTGTCTGGCCCCCCCTAAATTTTCTTGGGAAAAATGGGTGCCCCCCCCTGGAAGTAATTCTGAATCGTCACGAATTTATTACAATGTTGACCTGCGATGAGCCGATTTCCACCAGAAACCTCCAACACTAGTGGTAGGCGCTAACCTTCCGGCGCCCTGGAAGTAGTGTTAGTGTCGCTGGGTAAGTCCGTGCTTTTTATTTGGCTTGTAAAGTTCTTACTGCAAAGGTCCGTGAGCAATAAGGAGTACGGAAACAGACATATGATGTGATAGTGCCTTTCCCGTAAAGGGTGTGTCCCAGGGGTGTGTCTCGCTAGTTTGTATGGTGTCCAAAACGTTGTTAATTTCGTGCAGGCGCGATAAGCAGTCCGCGTCGTTATCACTAGTTTTGACGTATCTGGTGGTAATGTGAAAGTTGGGGATTGTCGATAGCCAAAATAGTTCGCGCAGCCACTCGATGGCTGTTGTATTACGTGACGTGTCGGAGTGTTTCGCTAAAAATCCATTCAGACATTTGGGCCAGCTGTTGGCTATCGGCGCGGCGTTGGTGCAACATCGTCAGCGGTAAAGTCTACAATTTCACAAAATTGCGGCGAATTTGTCCATAATCTAGTGTACAAAGGCTTTATCAAGCATAACAAGGATTGGACAGTTTATTTCTCTAAAATGTGGTGAATCTTGGTGAAAACGTAACGCGTATCAATAGTACAAAAGCCACATCCTGGCTACTGACAGGCGCGGCATTGATGCAACATTGTACACGGTAAAGTCCACAATTTCGCAAAATTGTGGCGACTGAACCGTTGCAATCTGCTTATAAGGACTCACATAGTACTGAAACAGCACTGACTCGTATTCAGAATCGACAGAACATTGTCATGCTGGTACTTCTCGATCTGTCAGCAGCGTTTGATACAATTGACCATCAAATACTTCTCTCTCGTTTGTCTAGACTTGGTTCAAGTCGGTGAATTTTAAAAAAATAAAATCATTTATAATGATTTCTCTTGTGTCTCTCCTATTTCGTACAAACCTGTCCGGAATTTGGCAGCTCACGCCAGGTTTTCCCAGCGATTGAATGCGTCACGTTTGAGTCTGCGCAGTAGTGAGTTAGTTTCTGCCGGATTCACCGGGTGAAACTCCGGTGAATAGCGTTCACTCCACTCATCGCGTTCACTCCACTCATAGCGTCCACTCCACTCACGCGCGCGTTTCACATGAAAGCAGAATACAAATCATTGCGTTCACTCCACTCAAACATTCACAAATCACAGACTTGAACCAAGTCTATCGTTTGTCCTACCTTATGGGTGTTCGTGGTACCGCATTAACTTGGTTTGAATCACACCTTGAAGATCGTCAACACAGAGTTTGCATAAATTGTGTGTTTTCCAACCTTAGGAAAGTCAACTATGGAATTCCTCAGGACTCTGTTCTTGGACCTATCTTGTTCACAATTTACACATCACCACTTGGTAACATCATTCGAAGATACAACATAGAGTTTCACCTCTAGCGGATCGCTGACACCCAACTTTATCTTTCTTTCAGCGCAGACTACAGAATATCAACATGAGCATATCAAAAATGGAAAACGCGATCGCAGAAATACACAACTAGATGACCATTAATCTAATCACCATTTTTTGATCTTTTTAAATATTTTAATGTAGTTTTTTGAGTGTATATCTTCTTAAATATTTTAATGTAGTTTTTTTAGTGTACATTTTTATTGTATGGGTCATCGACCTGAAATAAAGGATAATAATAATAATAATAATAATAATAATAATAATAATAATAATAATAATCAAACTGAACTCGGATAAGAGGGAATTAGTCTTTATTTGGTTCGCAGGCAAACCTTCATAAACTGAACATACAATCCTTGCGAATTGACGGCTGTACCATCATTCCGACAACGTGTGCTAGAAACCTTGGCGCTCTCTTTGACAACACGATGAGTATGAACAACCACGTAACTGCAGTGTGTAAATCGTCATACATGCATATCAGACATATCAGCGCCATACGGAAATATTGAACAGAAGACGCAACAAAGCAGTTAGTTCATGCATTCGTAGTATCCAGACTGGATTATGCTATAACAGTCTACTTTATGGTATGACCAAGTTAAATATGCGGAAGCTTCAACTCATCCAGAACACTGCAGCTCGTCTGATTACAAAAGTAAAACAATTCGACCACATTACTGATGCTCTTATCAAACTTCACTGGCTGCCTGTCCATAAACGCATTCAGGCCCTGCACGGTGCTGCTCCGACTTACCTCTGCGATCTAATTACACGCTACAAACCAAAGCGCTGTCTTCGTTCTGAAAACCAATGTCTGTTAGCTGTTCCGAAAGTTGTATGTAAGACCTTTGGTAATCGGGCCTTTTATTCTGCTGCCCCAATCTTATGGCACGAGCTTCCACTTGAAATTAAAACCTGCAAGTCGCTTGACATTTTTAAGAAGAAGTTGAAAACTCACCTTTTTAAGCTTGCTCATAGTATGTGATTTTTATTTACTGTGTACCAGTTCTTTATTCGGTTTTTACCGTGTTGTTAGTTTTCTTTCCACAATTTTTATCTTGTTACATTCTTCGTTTTTCCCTTTATCCATTTTTCCTTTTTTCACTTTTAATGATCTTTTATTTTTATTGTTGCCATTTTCCCTTAAGCACCTATGAGCACTTTTGTGGATATATAGCGCTATATCAGTGCTTAATTATTGTACTTGGGCCTCAGCCCAAGTACATTTGTTTTCATTCCGTGGGAAAAAACTGTAAGGTATAACCATTTCTGGCTGAGACCAGGGAGGGCAAAATGTATTGGCTTCATCTTTCTTGGCATAATAAATGGCGTAATGATGTTAACTGAATGGAAGTGCTGCTCTCAGCCAGTCTTGAATAAGTGAGATGTGAATATAAATGCTTCTCTATCTGAGTTTTGGCCACAAAATCTTCTGAATATAGTCAAAATGTGCATCGAAATGCAACAATTAATGCACCCTCCGTTTCCTAGGCGATGGCACGACCCTTGCTACACCCACTGGACGAGCCAAAGTGGGAGGGGTAATTTCGGTTTGGTCGAACAGGAGGGCTCGAGACCAGAATTTAACATTTAAACTTGAAACATGTTTAATCACTGACAAGATGTGGATTAGTGTTAATCAAAGAGAAAGTTTGAAAAGGAAAGGTTTTATATCCCGGACACAATGAAAAACATTACGACTGGAAACTGTACCCCCGGTTGAGAATAGTAATGCCCACAGCGATGGAGAACACTTATCCTTGAGCTGAGAAAACCAGACCATCATTTCGAAATAGAGCTGCAGATTCGAGAAGCTCGTTAAAAATAGCTAGGTACACCCCAAGGGGTGGTTTCGCGTCTTGAGGGCAAATTTCGCCTCCTTCATTTAGAAATCGTACGTTTGTTTTTCCAGGGGAACACATCATTTGACACAAAATTTGCATGAAAAGGGTCGCCAGTAAGCACGTGGTCAAATCTGGCATAAGAAACAATATGAAATGTTGGGTAAAGCCAGTCCAAAATAAACTGATTTGAACTTTTGTGTTTTGTAATTTATACCACTGCAGTAACATGACTTTTTTTTGACAACATCACACAATGTAATACGTTTTGAAACTGAATACTCCGACGTATTCTGTGTCCCCTTTGCTAAAAAATACGGTATGCCGATTACCATGTAAGGAGATGATGACGTCAAGACAGATTTGTAGTGCGTTTGGTCTTGGATGGTGCACGAAGTTTTGTCGAGGTAGCTTGTGTATTTATTTCCTAAATGGGAGATATTAGGGTCGATCTAAAAGAAGGCCGAAAAATGTTATGATACTCTAAGCGAGCTGAACTCCAATGCGAATGGTTGGATAATTTGGAGGATGTCTAGACTGATCTCGTCTCATTAAGATTATTTGGCGGTCAGTATTGAATTTCAACTGCGTCACAAGTTTGCGTCGAACGGTCAACGAACGATATTTTAGAAATCTGGAGACATGGCACATCGCAGTTTTATTTAGTATTTTATATTTACAAAAGATGTAAGAAGCAATGATTTTGTTGAAAATTCTGAAAAAAATATAGGAAGATTTGATCGCGAACACATTTTCACTTGGGGGTCAACTAGCCCTGCGTACGATGCTGTGTGTTCCGCTACAGCTAACCGCCCCGCTCACCACAGCCCTGCAAAGACCCGTACGTTGGGTCGGTGACTTCAAATCCATTTTGGGACTTGACGTAAAAAGCCAAATTACTGCCGAAATTCAGCGTTCTTGGGCCCAAGTCGTATCCCAGCCTACCTCAGCTACTCGATCGCTTCCAAAATGACAGTCTTTTATTCACTTCTCGTAAATAACCGTCGATGTCGGCAACTCTCTCGCTGGCCCTGCGTACGATGCTGTGTGTTAGCTGAGCACATAGCATCGTACGCAGGGCTAGGGGTCAACATGGGGTCGCAGCCATGTTGCCTCAAAACTTATTTCTGTCTGCACTCAAAACTCAAAAATGTCGCATATGAACCTGAAAAATCGATGTAATTTTGTCAAACTTCGGCGAAATTTCAGCCTATAGACAAAATTTCATCTAGGTAAGGTAAATTTACTGAAATTTGATCGACAAATAATCCTGAGCTTGAACGTGACAGCTCGCCTTCTCCGGGAAGTCATGCATCCGGCCAGCTGCCCATATGGCCGGGTGCATGAGATTGTTTTCAAGCGATGGCGGCAGACCGTACGGGGCTCTGGATATGAACCTACCGCCGGTGTAGCTGTAATAACTGTTGCGTTGTTTTTAATCACCACGGACGAAGTCCGAGGGGACTTATAGGTTTGGTCATGTCCGTGCGTCCGTCCGTCCGTTCACGCCTAGTACCCAACCCCATACAGATGCACGTCGATTTGTTTCACAATGCTATCAAATTGGCCGTGTTAGAGGACTTTTTAGTTTACACCTCCATAGACTCCCATGTATAAGGCAGTTCTCCATAGATTCGCATGTATGATGCCAAGAAAAATAAAAATTTAGTTTCTCATCGTATTCATATTGCCTAAAGGATGCAGTGACACAGTTTTTTTGTCCCCACGGATAAAGTCCAGGGGGCTTATAGATTGGCTCATATCCGTCGTGAGTCCATCAGTGAGTCCATCGGTTCACGCAGATATCTCAGACATTTTGACAAAATATCATGTGACCTTGGTGACCTTTGACCTCAAATATACATTATTGTCCATAACTCAGTAACCACAAGTGCTAAACCTTTCATATTTGGTATGATGGGACACCTTATGACGCCACATATTGTACCCCATTAATTATGTGCATATCTAATTATGAGCGAGCCAATAGAGCAAGAGGTCTGATTTCTGGTATATAGGGATAAGTTAACAATATAATTTGTTTGACAAAACTTCACGTGACCTCAATGACCTTTGACCTCAAATATACATATTTGTCCACAACTCAGTAACCACAAGTGCTACACCCTTCATATTTGGTATGAAAGGACACCTCATGACACCATATATTGTACCTCATTAATTATGTGCATATCTTATTTTGAGCGAGCCAATAGAGCTAGAGGTCTGATTTTTGGTATATAGGAATAACTTAGCAATACAATTATTATGACAAAATGTGACGTGACCTCAATGACCTTTGACCTCAAATATATATATTTGTCCACAACTCAGTAACCACAAGTGCTACATCCTTCATATTTGGTATGATAAGACACCTTATGACACCACATATTGTACCTCATTAATTATGCGCATATATAATTTTGAGCGCGCCAATAGAGCTAGAGGTCTGATTTTTGGTATATAGGAATAACTTAGCAATACAATTATTTTGACAAAATGTCACGTGACCTCGATGACCTTTGACCTCAAATATATATATTTGTCCACAACTCAGTAACCACAAGTGCTACACCCTTCATAAATGGTATGATGGGACACCTTATGACACCACATATTGTACCTCATTAATTATGCGCATATCTAATTCTGAGCAAGCCAATAGAGCTGGATGTCCGATTTTTGGTATATAGGGATAACTATAGGGTAGAAATCTAAATATGCCCATCTAAATATTAGACATCTACCATCGAGAACAAAAGAAATTTGCTGTAATTTGAATATTTAAGGAGTTTAAGCAATTCCCGCTATAAATAAAGAACCCCTGCCTCAAACTCCACAAAAGTTGCTAGACATATTTTGCCGTTGTCATGCCATTGCTTCGTTTAATAACCAGTTAATCAAATGCCTCATTGACAGGAGGAAATTCAAGACCATATTTGAATAGTAGTATATATTGTCCTCAAAATTACTCTATCACGGCCCAAGTACTCATTGCCTTCAGCAATACTGCCTTGTTATTATTATTATTGTTATTATTAAAATTGACAAAACTTGGTATGTATATTGAAGATACTATGATACAAAATTCTTGAAAGGTATTAAGCAATTTTACTTCAGCCAATTTATAATTTGCATGTTTAATAAACTTTTGAAATTAGGGATATATCACAGGGGCTCATAAGTGCCTATTTAAGTCAATATTACAGCGTTTTTCTTTCTTTTTCAATGTTACAAATAAAGCTGAAGAGCACAACATTTTGTGTAGCTGTCTTTTGTGTAGCTTGTATTGGCATGTATAGTGCGCCCTCAATGGGGAATGTGATCATATGTAAATACGACCTTTAGTTCCGTGACCTCTAGCCAATTCCTCTGGCCATGCCTTCTGTACACGTGTACAGACGTCGCTGTGTTACTGTACTATACAGTAAGCATAGCGAGGGCAGGGCAGGAAGTAGGCATGGCTAGAGCCGGGCCTAGAGGTCACGGAACTAAAGGTCACATTTA
Organism: Ptychodera flava; assembly: GCF_041260155.1. Lineage (NCBI taxonomy): Eukaryota > Metazoa > Hemichordata > Enteropneusta > Ptychoderidae > Ptychodera > Ptychodera flava. The sequence goes on from NC_091936.1 coordinate 16,414,817, forward strand.
CGAGGACTCACTATACATGCCAATACACGCTACACAAAAGACAGCTACAACAAGTGTTGTTCTCTTCAGCTGGATTATTTTTAACATTGAAAAAGAAAGAAAAACGCTGTAATATTGACTTAAATAGGCACTTGTGAGGCCCTGTGGATATATATTTGAATTGACTCGACGAAAGTTGATGAAACTTGCTATGTACATTAAAGATACTATGACATAACATTATTGAAAGTCAAAAGGCATTTTTACTTGAGCCAATTCCCTATTTGCATATTTAATGATCTTTTCTAATTAGGGATATATATCTGAATTGGCTCGCTCGAAGTTTATGAAACTTGTTATGTACATTGAAGATACTGTGATACAACATTATTGAAAGTCATTAAGCATTTTTTCTTTAGCCAATTCCCAATTTGCATATTTAATGAACTTTCCTACTTTGGGATATATATCAGATTTAAAGTTGACAAAACTTGCTACATATATTGAAGGTACTATGGTACAATATTTTTGAAAGTCATTAAGCATTTTTACTTCAGCCAATTCCTAATTTGAATGTTGTTCATGATGTTGATCATAACACTTTCAATGAAGTTGCAAACACGTGGCAAAGGTTCAAATTTACACATAACTGCAATGTATAATGAAACTCGTGAGCATTTTCAGTTCATATCTGGTTTATACTTTGACACGCCAAGTGAGCAAACTGAATGTGTCTATTACATGCGCTAACTTTGGAATATGACATCTTAATACATAATCTGTGGGCCCAGTATCTCAAAAACGGCTCGTCAAATTAGAATCAAATCTGGTACACAGATTCTGTTTCATAATTGCAAGAACAGATTAGTTTTTGGAGGGTACGGCTTGCATATTTCATGCATATTTGCCTAATTAATGATTTTAGAAAAATGAGACACACAGTGAGAACGTCTGCACAGAATTGGATTAGATTTGCCACAAATATTGGTCACACAAGCATTTATTCGCCTTGAAAAACATAAAGGTGTGACCGACATCAAAGTTATCTGCTAATTTGCATATTTGATGAAGTTTCCTAATTAGGGATATATATCTGAATTGACTCATTCAAAATTGACGAATGTGGGTATGTATATTGAAGATACTATGATTTAACATTAGTGAAAGTCATTAAGCATTTTTACGTCAGTCAGTTCCTAATTTGCATATTAAATGAACTTCCCTAATTACCTAATTACGGTTATATATATCTATCGACTTGACTGAAGTTAATGAAACTTGCTATGTACATGGAATATACTATACTACAACATTATTGAAAGTCATTAAGCATTTTTCTTTAGCGAGTTCCTCATTTGCATATTTGATGAACCTTTCTAATTAAGGATATATATCTGAATTTACCCCATCAAAATTGACGAAACTTCGTATGTATATTGAAGATACTATGATTTAACATTAATGGAAGTCATTGATCATTTTTTCTTCTGCCAATGCTTAATTTGCATATCTAATACACTGTCCTAATTAAGGTCATATATATCTTGATCGACTTGAACAAAGTAGACGAAACTTGCTATGTTCATTGAATATACCATGATACAACAATGTTGAAAGTCATCAAGCATTTTTACCGAAGCAATTTCCAAATTTGCATATTCAATGAACTTTCCTAACTAGGGATATATACCTCGATTAACTTGATCAAAGTTGGTGAAACACGCTATGTACATTGATGATACTAAGTTAAAACTAAATTGAAAGTCATTAGTATTTTCACTTCAGCTAATGACTAATTTGTATATTGAACATACTTTCCCAATTAGAGACATACATCTGGATTGGCTTAATCAAAGTTTACAAAACGTGCTATGTACATTTAAGATACTACGAAATAACAATATTGAAGTCATTAATCATTTTTATTTTAGCTAATCACTAATTTGCATATTTAACAAACTTTCCCAATCAGGGATGTATATCTGGATTGACTTGCTATGTATATTCTAGTTACAATGAGAATATATTACCAAAGGTCATTTTGATTTTGTAAAACATTATTACTAATTTGCATTTTCAACGAACTTTTCAAATTAGGGATATATCTTGATTGACTTCATGAAAGTCGATGAAACCTGCTATGTACATTGAATAATTTCCGATGAAATATTAATGAAAGTTGTTTAGATTTTTACATTGGCAAGATACTAATTTTCATATTTAACTAACTTTCCCAATCAAGGATATAAGATTGGAAGAACTCTAAAAACAGTTATGAACTTGCTATGTATATTGATAGGGTAATTATGTTGTATAAGTGAAAGATATTTTTGTCTGCTAATATATAATTCGTAAATTCAATGAGCTTTCACAGTTTTGCATATATAGCTTGAGCTTAACCAAAGGCTATTACACTCGCAATACAAAGTGGTGATACAATTACAGTATTCAAAGAAATTTTGTATTTTTATCAGCTAATTACATATATATTTAATGACCTTTGGAATTAATCTGTGGTGAATATTGTTCATGATGTTGATCATAAACACTTTCAATGAAGTTGCAAACATGTGGCAAAAGTTAATTTTACATACAACTTCAATATGTACTGAAACATATGAGCATTTTCAGTTTACATCTGGTTAACACGAGCAAAGCGAAGAATGGTCGCTGGGTAATCTCGCATATCGATAATCGTAGCGATCATCCGACACAGATTTCAGATACCAATTGCTGATTTGCACACGTTATCGCAGCCGTGGTACCAATTGGGACCAAAAAACTCCACGGAGTTGAGAGGCGGCGAAGCCAAAGCCGTACACTCTCGCCATACTCGTAGGGTTAAGGCGCTGGTCAGTTTCTTTGGCCAAGGTGGATTATTTTTCGCCCACGTCAAAAAGTGGCTGACCCCCCCTATTCCAAATTTTGAAGACAGGGTGACCTCCGCGATATATATATATATATATATATATATATATATATATATATATATATATATATATATATATATATATATATATATATATATACGAAAAGATCTGTAGAACGGCAGGTTGTTCTAAGATTGACCTTACTTCCAATCCCAAGAGTAAATTTTGATGAGCAACGTTTCGATGTGGCTAGCACACCTTCATCAGGCTCTATTTACTAAAACAAAAACAATGTGCGCATGTCCAGATTAGACAATGCGGGAATATTCACGTGACCCAAAAGGAGACCAATAGCACGAAAGCAACTAATTTTGAATTCCCGTAGGCTCGTAATCATTCAAACCCTGAGGATACATCGTTTCCGCTTTGTTAATCCATAAACTTTCTAGCTGTTTCATAAGTTGTGTGTTAGGATCTGGTAATCGGCAGAGGATTACGGCTGTCAAAGCATTATCTGACAATGAATGACCAGGCAGCCTAAAATGAGGCACTACATAAGGAGACCTGTCCTTACGATTTGTTTTGATATTAGAACGATGGCCATTCATTCTTTATGGAAAGGTTGTGTTGTCTGCCCTATATATTGAATATTACATGTACGACAGGTTAAGGCGTATATAACGTTGTTTGATTTACAATTAACGTCATCTTTAATTTGGAAGGATTTACCAGACACTGTAGATATGAAATACTTTGTGTCCTGTATAATAGAACAGCAAGCACATCGTTCTCTGTTACAAGGTTTGCAACCCCAGGTAATACGTTCAGATTTAGCATGTTTAAGTTTATTTTGACGTAGAATGTTACCGATCGTCGCTGGTTTGCGGTACGCGATAATTGGTGGCAATGGCATCACTTGTCTCATGCGAGATGATGATTGGAGGATGATCTGGTTTTTATCGCTGATTTCCTTCAGATAAGGTTGTCGTGGATCATATGTTGTAACCCAAGGCACTCTATCTGTGTGTGTAAGTGATTTACATTTGTATTGAAGTAAATCGGAACGAGTTTGGTTTGATGCACGAGCGATCTGCATATCAATGGATTTTCCCGAGTAGCCACATTTTCTGTTGTGAAAGCGAAATTCTTTGATTCGTTGATCACACCATTCCGATTTACTGCAAATACGGCGAATACGAAGTGTACCGGAGTAAACGATTGACTTAAAGATGTGTGGTGGATGACAACTCGAAGGGGGCAGGTAACGATGTGATGCTATAGGTTTACAATAAAGGTCTGTCTCCAGTTTGTGGTTAATAAGGTGTAGTTTGACATCTAAAAATGGAACTGAATTAGGACTTATTTCAACAGTGAATTTTATCTTCGGATGACAGTTGTTTAGCCGGTTTATGAAGGTGCGTATATCCGTTTCATTAGATGTAGATAGCGCGGCAAGATCATCGATGAAACGCTCTGTGATATCTGGATGGTTTGGGATGGTAAAATAAAACTTCCGCATCCACCAACTCATATATATATTTGCATACGATACTGCGAATGGTGTACCCATAGCAGTACCCGAGATTTGTTTGAAGTGTTTCCCATTAAATTGGAAGAAATTATTTTCCAAAACAAAGCGAGCTATTTGTGTTATATATATATATATATATATATTATATATATATATATATATATATATATATATATATATTAATATATATATATATATATATATATATATATACACACAAAATGTATACAATGTGCCCTCCCGGTTATCACATAATGGCTTTATGGCAACCTCTGAACTTGGGCACAGAGAGTTATGTATATATTATATATATATATATATATATATATATATATATATATATATATATATATATATATATATATATATATATATATATATATATATCCTTCAATAATTCTGTGTTTTAATGAAATTGTTGACATGTCATGATCAGTTGTAAGACAGGAATTTCAAAGTGCCAATTTTAAAGTTTGAATACAGTTCTTCGGTACTTCAATTTTGAATCAGCTGTGAATGACTTTCATACTTTCCATGCTTAACCAGATGTCCTGAACTGTTGTACAGAAACGGATGTCAATCATGAATATTTAAGAGGGAAAAGCAGTAAAACAAATCAAAAAATCAGTAAATCAAAAACTTTGATGGGTCTTAAGGTTTCAAGACAAGAAATTGACCATTTTAATCTAACAATTCTCTGGTGGTTAATAAGCTCAGAACTCCCGTAAATTGTACATTTTCTGAAAGCCTAGATATAGGGGAACATTTTGGTAACAACAGTGTCACTATTGTTTACATAACTATCAGGTAACAGATACTTTGCATAACCTTTCGAAAATCGGTTTTCCCAATGTTTTGTCTCAATTCTTCAAAATATCCGACTCAAACTTTCTGGAATGCAAGCTGTCACAACGCTCTTCCAAAGTGTGTCTCAGATTTTTTATATCTTGCTTAGTTTTTTTGGAGCACAATTTTAAAGAAATCAACTCGGATTAAATTCACCACTCTGGAAGTTTTTCTGGCATAAAAATTGTTTTAGAAGGTTTAAAAAAATTCTGAGAGACATTTTTTGGAAGATCTGTAGGACAGCTTGCACTCACACAAAGTTCAGCCTTATATCTCAAAGCATTGAAACAAAACATAAGGAAGCAAATTTTTGAAAGGTAAGGCAAATTGCCCGTCACGTGATAGGTATGTAAACAATATTGACACTTTTGTATCCAAAATGTTCCCCTATATCTAGGCTTGCCGAAAATATATAATTTACAGGGATTCTGAGCTTATTAACCACTTAGAGAATGTTAGCTTAACCAAGTCAATTTCTTGTCTTGGAACCTTATTAAGACTTGCCAGCCATCCAGTTACATCTCCTGAGAAGCCACAGAGAGCTATATTTAAAAGTTGTAGCTAAATCTGATGTGTGCAGTATCTGAGAGGACCTTTTCTTTTAACATTGAAACCACATAAAGCACAGCTAATAATGATAAGAGCTGCCTTTAGTTAACTTTTATTTTAGTCATGAAAAAAAATCATCTCTTGACAGAAAACCTGTGACACAACGATAGTTGCATCAAAGAGAACGAAAAATATCTAGTCATTTTTCTCTTTCTAAAGTATATCATTGTATCAAATATATTGTGAAATATTAGTGCGTGTTGCTTTCCAATACTGAATTCTCATAGAGAAAACAGGAAAGTATCACGAATTTGTCATGCTTTTCATATGAACTGCAGATTTCATAACTGTAAACTTTGCTTTGCAAACATCAAGATATCTCTGACATGTATCTCTGATTTATGTAAGTATATGCCGCACCAGAAGGGCGCGCTGAAAAATATTAAACATCAAGATAGCTCTGATATATATGTCTGATATATTCAAGTGATGCGCCCGAAGGATGGCCTGAAAAATATTAAACATACAGATATCTCTGATATATGTATGTCCGATATGTTTAATTTACGCGCCCCAAGGGCGCGCTGAAAAATGCAACTGAATTATGCTTCCGAGGCTGGCACGATGCATTTTAGGCAAGTATGAGCCCGTGTCGAAATTCAAAACACTGTGGGCATTTCAAAAATCATCGTGACCCCATCACCAAAGTCAAAAACAGGGTGACACCATGAATCCACCGTCCCTCAGGCCGAAGACACTGACCAGTCCCTAAGCGCCCAGGATAGTTGGTTAAAACCCAACTAGCTGGAACTCTTGAAATGTGTTGGCCTCATAATATCTTCCTATTTTCTCCTGGTTTTCTCTGAATTCTACACTCTGAAGGGATATGGGCTTTTACTGCGTAAGGAAACCATTCCTTTGTGACATATTTGACAAGTAAATTCATTTTTATTTTCCGCCTTTTTCAAAAATTGATAAAGGAAAACAGAACTTACATCGTCACAGTTGAAATCAGTCACCCCTATTATAGACTACTCTGTACAGTTTATGCGTAGATTTCAGTGCAGATATGCACAGTATCCACGGTTTTTGCTTTTCCGCATTGGGCTGCGATTTAATGTTTGGGCAAACATTTAATTGCAGTGTAATCTTTATCTTGTTCAAAACTGCATTTACAGTCGCATAGAGTGACTGAGTGACTGAACACACCTAAATTAGTACATTCTCACATAACTTATTTTAGCTTGAAAAGTAAATTAATAAAATAATGTAAAAGATACAGCCAGTGGGGCTTTAACTAGGAGCGTGCAGACACAGCCCGGTAGGACCGACCAGAGACAAGGAGAAAGGTAAACTGTGAACAGTCTCCACAGCCGGCCCTGAGTGCCCTATTTGCCTACCACTAACATAGCCACCGTGGCAAGTTTCCAGGAATCATCACTTTCCCGAAACCGAAAGCTATAAAATGAACACGATTGGAACTAATTTGGGATAATTGGATGGTGAAGTAATGTCGATTTATATCTGCAAATATAACCTCACCTACGTTTCTTTATAAGTTACACACTTGTTTTTATGAGTAATTTGTAATATTGCAACATTCAGCTACAGGGCACCTAACACTTTTGACCTTGCTAAACTCCGCTCATCAAGTCATACATTGGCTATTGAATTTGAAAGATATTCAAAATCCATTGTTCCAGTTGAACAAAGAGTATGTTGTTTTTGTTTAAGTAAAAATTTGTCAGTTGTAGAAGACGAATGTCAATTTGTACTTTTCTGTCCTTTATATGAGCATTGTAGAATGGATATTATTCCTTCTTACGATAAGTTTATGCTGTTTTGGCATCGTAAAATCAGTGTACTCTATATAAGTTGTCTATTTTTGTACACAAAGCATTCAAACTTCGAGACGAGTTTATTTTGCAGTTAAATAAATACGGTTTTCTTTCATATCTCTGTATTGTACGTTTTTTTGTTTGCGATGGGCTGAGGCCCAATCATTTGAATAAAGATTGATATCAGTTTACTTACATGCATGTAGAAATATTCCTACCCTGCCATGACAAATAATGGGCTAAGAAATTATAACCTACACAAAATATTTTGACGGCTCTCGGCAATCGCTACTTATCTAATTTCCCCCTTTTTCTTGTGACTCAGCGGCCGAGGGCTGTCATTCGGCTCCGTGTAACTCAGACTATGAACCGAAAAGAATGCTGGTCAAAAAAAGGCAGCTATCGGCAATAGTTGAAATGCATTTCCTTTCGTTTTACTTTTAATTCACTTTTATTTTTATTTTACTTTGAATGTTTTTTTCATTTTACTTTGATTTTTTTATGGTTTTTTTTTCATTACACTTGCAGAGATCATTCACTCTAAAAAATCCATCATATCAGTGCAAGTGGTGAGCAAGTAGAAGTGTTCCGCCTCTCGATCAAACAGGATTGAATTACAAGTAATCATACATTTACAGTCGGAGAAAAGTTGAAAATTTGGTAAATATAAACCCGTTCATTGTAAATCCTTAACTAGTCTGTTGCATTCACATCACCAGGCAAAATGGCACCCACAGATTAATCGATCAGATGCTTCGTCTATCGTTATACCAGCTTCATTTGTTTTTTCGTCTACAACACTTCAATGATCAGCATATATATTTTTAGAGGATACTTTCGTCATTGTCCATATTAGAATATTTTATACGCTTTATTGGCTTTTAGAATCTTGATTTCTTCAACTTGATCTGCGCGTTGAATGCTGATGTAACCAAAACACCATTTACCTGTGCGAACTTTCAGATTTTGGTCCCTGGATACTGAGTCTGAATCATGTACACTAAAGAAGAGTCAGTGGACTTCATCGAAAACGTTCTGAAAATAAAAGATCCTCTGTTGATGTTCAAGGAAAATCCACTAGGTTTACTCAACTGTCTTGTCAGGGCTTTCCATAACGCCATCCCGTCGCAGAACGTCACCTTGCTGGCCGTGGACGAGGAGGACAGACGAGCGCCAACTATCGATGATATAAAGCGAGCTGGTTTGTCTGGCATGGGTGGTATTTGCACGGTCAATAATGGCTTTCTAAAATTTCTGCTCGAAACTATAGGCTTTGATGTTAAGTTCGTTCCGTCTGAAGTGATATATCCCAACCATCACTTTGTTGTAATCGCAAGCAGTGTTTTACTGTGGTTTTACGACTTATCCGGACACCAAACTTGCTAATTACCCAGCAACTTCGCTGATGATATTGAGACTTTGATCGGTAATTACCAAAGCACTTCGGTAATTCACCTCAAACTTGATACTTGATCTGGCTGCATGAGTGCTCCATGGGGTACACAATGTGTATACAAAGTCACTGATAAGTGCCATAAACTAATTTGTGACCAGGGGTTGGCATTCCACTGAACAGCATTCCTCAGTAAAACCAACATATGTACATGTGTGCTGTTCATCCGTGTTACATGTAAAACTCAACTACGGAGAGGTTAGGAGAGTATAATGGGTCGTTAGAGTTTGTTAAATTACTTTTCAGAGCAGAAAAACTATTACTAATGTTAAAACAAGGGGACATTGGAATTCCTGTTACAGTATTGTGAGGAAAATCCTACATTATCCAGTTTATTTATAATCCTATGACCCTCCGTCTCTGTCACCTATAGTCCCACTCCGCACATCCGCCATTGGTTTTCCTCCTATAAAACCTGCAGTTTCATTCGTTTGAAGCAATTATCGTTTCATCTGTGAAGAGTTTTTACCGGTGACTATTACAACTTTCACTGCCAGTTGTTGTTTCCATAAGATGCAGACCATTTGATACTGAGTACACTGAGTTGCTTTTACGTGCAGGCAATGCAGATGCCACTTCACAGTTCACACTGTGCTGTTGATCGGCAAAGTACAAGACGTCATTGTTTCACTTTTTTTTAATTTTAAGATATGATTCGTGTGAAAATTTTACCAAATGTCACTGATGGGATTGTGTTTCAATTTCATTTGATGCAGGGATATGAAATACTAAGCTCGGAATCATTGCTGAATTTTGCTGCCTTTTGGCAATGGTTGTCTATCAGCATAAATGTGATCGAGGAATGCCCATTCATGGAGATAGAGATATTGAAAATCTTTTCTGTATTCTAGCTTCCTTTACAATTTCTTCATGTGTAAGTCGATTTAGGAAAGTGATTGAAAGTTTGAGTGGTGTTCAAGAATTGTGCCTAAATCAGCACGACTTGAGCGGAAAAAGGACTGTTCAATCAGACATGGTGTCCATTAAAGTTAAAGAAATATTTTTGGTGCAGTAGGCAGGTTTACTGCATTGCAAGTTGTATTTGTCCTGTGCCATTTTCATCACTTTGTTCAGCAATTTTTTGTATGGGTACACTGTTGAATACTTCGAGTGCAAACTCATGTCTCAAATTGGTTTATGCTATCGCTGCATGCACTGTAGATGTCGGCATCTGTGTTTACACTTTGCCACCCATCGAGTTACTGCAGCCAGATCAAGTATCAAGTTTGAGGTGAATTACCAAAGTGCTTTGGTAATTACCGATCAAAGTCTCAATATCATCAGCGAAGTTGCTGGGTAATTAGCAAGTTTGGTGTCCGGATAAGTCGTAAAACCAGTGTAAAAGAGGGCGATCAGTATTGTCTCGAGGCTGGATGTTGCTATCCCACTTTTGAAGCCATTCCTCTTGATTTTGACGCAGAATCTCCAGTCTACAGAAATTCCTTTTTGCAGTTTAGACTGGTGAGAAAGGGTGAATTGATTGAGAGACAGCATTTCAAAAAGAGCCATGACTCAGTCGGAAAAGTTGCAAGAAAGTGGGTCCGATTTTATGATTTCAACCCGAATCGTTCCGTCGATTTCGACTTTTTTGAGCCTCATATGAATGAGGAATGTCGAGGCAGTAGAACGAAAACGATAGTTACTTGCCTTCGTGCTGTCGCCTTCAAGAGTGACAAATGTATCGCCCTCAAGGAGAACTCACTTCTGGTCGAGGGCGATGATCACCATCTCCACGAGACAAAACTGAAATCCACGGACGAGATGAAACATCATCTCCGTGAGATGTGTCCAAATATACCATCTCACGTCATTGCAAAAGCACTGGCATTCTGGGAGAAGAAAATCAAACCGACTCTTGCTTCCGATGAAGTGAGTTCTCTTTCCTCTGATTCTGAGACCATATTATAAACAGAGTTCTAGCTCTTTCATTCCTAATCACCATGTATTTTTCGCAGGTATTGTTGTGTAGGACACTGCATCACCGTTACATGTTAGAGATATAATTTTCATGTTTTAATGCGAGGGTCTTATTTTTTAAGTTACACCCTTCTGCTGACCTTCGCAAAATGTTAAATATCGATTAATGTTTCTTATTCTTTTGGATGTTCTTCGGCCGCACTCTTATTTGTAAAAAAAAAGGATGGATACGAACTAAACAGGTATTTGTGAACACAAACTGTATCTAATAGTTAACTATTTGTGATAATGTAATTTTGATGTATCGTTTGATCATTTTAGCTCCTTTCGAAGATTGCTTTGATGATGGATGTCAACTCGTCACCAATTCATACAGCTTCAGCCGCTTCTTTGAAGCTGTTCAGTCAATCACTCATGCATACCACATTTTCAGACCCGAAGTATAATCTCTTTCTTGTTTGTTTTCAATATAAATTTGAAAGCTGCGATTGCTCACTGCTCTGGTTTGTTCCGTTTCGACGATTTAGATTGTGAAACTCTGTCGAATAGTAACTGTCAGCGCAGTGTTCATGAAATCGGCATATTTTTAGGTGTGTTTTGGTAAATAAAAAGTTTTATTTAGTCAAATTTGTGTTCTACAAGAGTCTGATGTTTGGTTTGTGCAAGGCGACATGGATATGATTTTAAAGTGTTGCATGACTCATTAAATCATGATCATATCATATCTAGATTGCCCATACATGTTCACATAAGGAGGTACTAATTCACTTTAAAGATGTTTTCTTGTTGTTTACTTTTTGACGAATACATACACAGAGTAAATAACAACATAGCTGAAACATTAAGATGCATGGTTGTTTGAAATAAAGCAATAATTAAAATATAAATTGAAAAGTGGGGTGTTTCCCACATAAATATGCTATCCCGCAATTAAAATGGTGAAAGACAATGAATTCTATGTGTTAATATCATCCTGAAGATTCTACCTATACGCCGATGTTTTCCCCTCTCCCTATATTGGAAAATTTCTCTCAAGCTCTCCTCCGTTAGAAAGTCTCCTCATTGCCCTGTCATCACCACATGGTCTTACCCTCCCAATTGACACCCTAACAGCCGAGTCCTGCAACAGTATTTTGTTTTCAATTTTCCCGCTAAGCAAATGAACAAGTGCCCACCAAGAGACTGTTTATATATACGAATTCTTTTATTCACATTCACAAACAACAGCTTTGTTTGATATGCCCGTGTGTACGACCTTTCGCTTTACTTCCCACTGTAACTGTAAATATAGAGACAGGGCATGGCATCCTGCAGGGAGAAAATCTGAATTTGTTCAGTGTTTTTTTTTTAATTTTTTGTATATGCGTTGCTTATTAATGTATATAACACGCCTCGAGAGTGAAAGACTTCAACTTCTGCTCAAACTTTCCTCAGGGAAACTTTCACCAATTCTCTTATAAAATTAGGAGACACCGTGCAAAGAAACAAATTATTACTAGTAACTTGACCAATATTTGAAATTCAAAATTGCAGCCACCCCTGCATTAACTTTAATGAAAAATGGGAATTTTCGATTTTTACAAAACAAAGACGGCGAAAATAATGTTTACTACAAGAGCTTCAAACTGAATTTACGTAAGTGGTAGATCAGGAAAAAACAATTGTAAAAGTTTGAGAGTCCGTATTCTACATTAACAGAGATTGCAAGTGTGTTTTTTTTGTATTTTAGGAGTATTTACTGGTAACAAGAATGAAAGGTATCAGTATTTGTCCTGATGGTGTAACAGTACAGTTCTCACCGCGAACTGTCAGTAGAACTTTATATTTCATACACAATAGTGCATTTTGAAGTTTGGAACTAGAGAAACAAATTACCCAACATTTTGCGATATTTTAAATTCAAAATGGACACCATTCCTGTGTTAACTCTATGAGGAAAATAGATTTGGGGTTTTCGAAAAACTGAGACGTTGAATTTTTTTTCTATATCCAAGAGCGTTAAAATGAGCACCACAGGTGTTAAATCAGAAAAGGCTTGAAGAAATTTGAGAGTCCAAATATCTGTCTCCTAGCCGCGGCCTACCTTGAAAGGACAAAGTCGCTCTTTTTTACTTTTTTGTGATCTAAAGAAATCATGGAATACTTGCACAAAATCATCAGTGTACAAAAATGTTCAGAGTATATAACTGCAAAAGTTACTTTATGCGACAGTGTATGTTCTTCGGTGCATGGTGAGAATTGTGTTTACTGAGAAACTTGATTTTTTTTGTACGGACCGTAAAATGTTTCATCGAATATTTAATTTTGTCTGACTGCGAGTAGAGTCGGGGTCGTGCACAGTTGACCAGTGTTCCAGCATGTTTCAAGGAGTCAAACAACACAGACTATTTTTCATACAAAAAATAATGAAAAGTGCTGAAAAATAGTCGCAGCGACTTTGTCCCTTACATATATGTCTACAGAAATTTTCATGATGCCATTACATTCATAAATACCCTGCTAATCCGTGGCAAAACGCGTCCAACGGTTTTCTTTTAACCCCACATTGACGGGTAAAATGGAATAAGGACACCTTTTTTATATTTTTCCTTAAAACGTTAACGAAAGATAATTAGTCTATAAGAAACTCTTAAACGTTTTCTCAAACTTTCCTTAAGGAATCTTTCATCCATTCTCTTTCAAAATCAAGAATAAAGGTCGGGGTCATCATGCAAATTTTGGTACTAGAGAAACAAATAACCCAAGATTTCCCGATATTTAAAATTGAAAATGGCCGCCATCCTTGTGTTAACTCTACGGAGAAAAACAAGATTTTCCGATTTCGAAAACTAAGCCAGTGAAAAGTTTTCTCACGACAAGAGCTTTAAAATGAACCCCCACAAGTGGTATATCAGAAAAGAATTGTAAAAGTTGGAGAGTCCGAATGTCTGTCCCCGAGGCGCGTTCTACCTGAAAGGATGAGTGTGTCGATTATGCTTAAATCTTTAAATTTGTAAGGAAATTATTTATTCCATCCATGAGTTTCTTACGTTCACATCACAAGTAATTACAACGACCTCACCATGGCTAATTTCTAACACCAAATAACAGACACATTCACATCACAGACCATGTAGCACACTTACGAAACATAAAAACCACGCAACATCTCAATATCATTGTAACTTTGAATCTGAGATGTCAATTGCAATGGACGGTAAATGCGGGAGCTGCCGCTTTGCAGAATGTGACATCTCAATGTAACGATGAGGTGGAAGTTATTTTACATACTTGGTAATTGTAATAACGACAAAATTTGTTAGCACACAGTTAAAGCTCTCATGTAATACTTCACACTCTTCATGATTAAAGCACTGGGTAAGTAGAGTAAACAAAGAATGACGTGTGACATTAAGTCCGTCTCTGAAGGTCAAAGTTCACTGTCACTTTCATGTTAATGCCTGTGATATTTCCACAACATATGCATGGGAGGCGTCGCTTTTACATTTGTGACACCAAAATCGGTGGGTACGTCATGACAACAATTACAAGAACTTTGCTTGCATTTAGCAAATCATGTTAATTATTTTTTAATAAATACACCAGTCGAATGACTCTAAGCAGTCTGAAGTATGGAAAAGAGGACAAGGAAACTTCCCGTGAATGATACCCTGGATACCACCAGCACCACTCCTTTGAAAAAGTTGGTTTGGCGCCCTCAAACTAACCACCAGCATTACCAACCCATTTACGTACCGAACTCATGGCAAAAGCTAGTTTATACCGTGAAAAGTGCTGTGAAGGCATTTGTGAAGTGATCTTTTCATATTAAAGAGGGATTTTAAAGTTAATGATTATACACGAAACTGGAAGAAAAAACTATACACTGAGGACGGATTTGAGTGTAGTCTACACATGTGTACACTTGGTGACTTTCTTGCAGACGGATGTACACCCGATACATAAACTGAAAATATTCGTGAACATTACTACACTAACCCTATTTGTAACAAAAGTTAACCCTATTTGTAATAAACAGCCTAATTTTCAAAAAAAAATGGCCGTATTTGTTTAAATTTTGATTAAATATGCATATTTGTATTTAGGGGCGATTTCTTGTTTTTTCCTTGTGGAAACTCATTTTTTGGAAACTGCTCGTCAGATTAAATTTCGTTGTACATGTTCCTAGGGATAATAGGCCTACTCGTGAGAGATAATCAAGTTGTGCAGATATATGCAAAGTTTATTTTGGGGCAACTTTCACCAATTTTGGTCAAAAATGTGAAAAAATCTTGTTTTCTAACAAAGTCATACTAACCCTATTTGTAACAAAAATTAAGCCTATTTGTAATCCTAACCCTATTTGTAACAGTAAAAACTAAAAAATTAAAAATAAATATGCTGTTCCGATAACAGGGTTTTTAAAAATAGGGTAGGTAGGTCGGCAGGGATTTTTTTCCAAAATACTTTTATTTTTAAAAATGCACTTTTCAGGGGTTCAAGGCGATCAAATACTGGCCACAACATTTCAAGAAAAAAACGTATCATATATATCAAAGGAATAAAAACATAAAAGACGTCCTCATTCAAGCAAAAATCAAATGTCAGGTGACGAACACGTGATTTTTCGGGGTTTTCCTTTCTTTTTTTTACTTCCGTGTTTACGTAGCTTGAAAAAGTTTAGGGTCGGCAGGCAAAAAATAGGGTAGGTCGGGTTATCGGAACATCACAATTTTTTTCTTTGGCCTAACCAATCCACCTGCGGGCCAACCATGCAGACTTGGGTCGGCCTCTGTAAAGGATGTTTCATAGTAACTAAAATCATCATCAAACTTTAAATCGGCGTCACGTCGCCCTGGAGTTCGATATTTCTCCTCCTTCTGTCATATTTTTCTCTGTATTACTCCAATTATTTTTCCCTGCAGCTCTTACACATATAGTACTGGGAAAATGCCGTACAATCGATAATTATTACTAAGCTTCAGCAGCCGAAAACCACATGGAATTAAGGCAGAAAGGACCCATCATGTAGTTACTTATAATCCGAGGCAGGCACAGCCAGATGATACACTACACATTCGGTGTCCAAAGTTAGAGAGTGGGGTCGTTTAATATGTTCCAGATCCGTCGATCTGGTTTTTGGCCTGATAGTATCGGGCCATGTAATCGAGTTGTTCAAAATGTCGAGGGACAGATACTTCTCGATTGGAGTAATCATAATTTTATTGAATGTTATCGTGATCTCTATGAACAAAAAGGAGAGATAAAACATGATTCTGTAGGGTATTCAGAACGAAAATCTCCGAATCTAAGCAGTGGTGCGGCCGATGCAGATGATAACATCGTTGACGATAGTATACTTCTTGAGGTTTATAAGACGAAATATGCCATGCACTTGACTCATCCCTTCATCACAGGCCACGGGGGTTACTTATCCATCAGCGCTCGGCAGCAACATCGAGTGGGAAATTACCCTTGCGTCTCTGTCTCCCAGTTAATTGTCAGTGAAAATCTCCCTGCAGCAGGTTATACAAACTGATGAATATTCAATTTGAATATGAAAATGGTGGTAGACTTCATGATACCGCAGTGACACTGGCAAGTGACACAGCCGGGCACTACAACAATGGTAAAAGTTTTCTGTATGATCAAGTGCACCACTGCAGTTTTAATAGAACAACCCATTTAATAAGCCGGACTCATTTGTCAATGAAAATGCCAATGTGCCACGTTGTAGCATGGGAAGTAAATTATTACTCTTTACCAAAAAAACAGAATCAGTCAGAACTGAACAAAGAACTGTTCGTAAATCCATTACTCCGCATTCTTACAAATAGGCCTATTATCCCTAGGAACATGCACAACGAAATTTAATCTGACAAGCAGTTTCCAAAAAAATGAGTTTCCACAGGGAAAAAAGAAAATCGCCCTTCCAAAATACAAATAAGCATATTTCATCAAAATTTAAACAAATACGGCCAAGTTTTTTTAGAAAATTAGGTTTTGTTACAAATAGGGTTAGTGTTACAAATAGGGTTAACTTTTATTACAAATAGGGTTAATATGACTTCTGTCAAAAAACAAGGTTTTTTCTCATTTCTGACCAAAAATGGTGAAAGTTGCCCCAAAATAAACTTTTGGCATACACATGCACAACTTGATTATCTCTTATAAATAGGCCTATTATCCCCAGGAACATACACGAAATTTAATCTGACGAGCAGTTTCTGAAAAAAATGAGTTTCCACAAGGAAAAAAAATAAAATCGACCCCCCCAGTACAAATATGCATATTTCATCAAAATTTAAACAAATATGGCCAAGTTTTTTTAGAAAATTAGGTTTTGTTACAAATAGGGTTAGTGTTACAAATAGGGTTAACTTTTATTACAAATAGGGTTAATATGACTTCTGTCAAAAAACAAGATTTTTTCACATTTTTGACCAAAAATGGTGAAAGTTGCCCCAAAATAAACTTTTGGCATACACATGCACAACTTGATTATCTCTTATTAATAGGCCTAATATCCCCAGGAACATACACGAAATATAATCTGACGACCAGTTTCTGAAAAAATGAATTTCCACAAGGAAAAACAATAAAATCGACCCCCAAGTACAAATATGCATATTTCATCAAAATTTAAACAAATACGGCCAAGTTTTTTTGAAAATTAGGTTTTGTTACAAAAAGGGTTAGTGTTACAAATAGGGTTAACTTTTGTTACAAATAGGGTTAGTGTTACAAATAGGGTTAACTTTTGTTATAAATAGGGTTAGTGTTACTAGAGTTGATTGTTACAAATAGGGGTGATACAGCAGGCACCACAGTTCATCATTAACTTTGCGTAATATAGTATTTCCGTAAATTCATACAAATCCAACGTTTTCAAGGGACGTTCCAGCATTGATTGTATTAAAACAACCACCCACTAATCACATTGAATAGCATCGCTTGCGATTAAATCCAAAATGGTAAAGTTAATGACAGAAACACTTATGAAAATGAGCGGTAACATTGCCTTCGTTTGTAAAATGAGGCCTACTTACGGTTGAATTTGTCGCGAGATAAGGACTGCCAATCCCAAGATAGGGTCATCAACAACATCGATGAAAGAATAGTCAAATGTTACACCTCATGTACAGATCTGTCTTGTGTTCTCCCGAAACAAGTATACATATGACGAGGAAAACTATACAGTCTTTATATTGATTTTTCTACGGCATTTGATAGGGTCGGTCATTCTTTTGTACAAACTTTTGTCGCTTGGTGTTAAGGATATGATGTAATATTTTATATATTACATTCTATGTATTCCAGTGTTACATGAAGTCATGTGTCAGAGCTTGCAATGTCTCTTCACAGTATTTTTAATGTCCAGCAGGCGTCAGACAGGGCTGCATTCTCAGCCCTATTCTCTCCAGATTTTTTATCGAAGAACTCAATGACATCCGGCCGTATGGGCATCCAGCTCAGTCTTTGACGATTTCTCGTCGACGTGGTGGAGAAGCATAGATATTTTTGTAGTTTGTTTGTTTGGGTTTTTTTGTTTTTGGGGGGGGGGGGGGGGGGGGGGAGGCTCTGTACCCAGTATCCAATGAATGGTTATTGAAGGTGGTATGCTATGTTTTGAATTGGCATTTTCATTGAAATGCAACAAAAAATAATATTCACATGATAGTTTTATAATCTTACCAGGTGGTATGACTTACTATGTAAATGACATAATGATAAGATTGTGTGGGAATTTCCTGAATTTCATTTGCCTTTCTCTCGGTGAGGAGTTTTGTGTGTATGATCAAGCACATTACAAAACTGCAAGTCTACAGTAGATTAAAGAAGTCTACACACATTCTGAACAAATTGTCCAGTCATGGAATATTTTCTATTTGTAAACACTAAATCGGGCTGCTGTCAAAGTTATTAAAAACCAGTCAATGCGGCTCGTTATGCTCGACCACATATATTTTTGAAGACATAAATGTGCCAGTTTTCACATATTATCTCATGAACTCAAAAAATAAGTTGGCCAAGAAAAGCCCAAACCTCTGTGTCTGTAAAATTAAGGAAGTACCACTTACACATCAGTTGTTGCTTTACTTTCCAGTTGATACACAATAACAACTGCCTTTATTTCACTTTTCATACAAAATATGACTTGGCCAGGAACAAAACAAGGTCACAAGTCAAAGGTCAAATGTCACCAGAGTCCTCACAAGCACAAAACTTTCACTGACAGTTTACAGCATTATGACAAAGTACAATTGAAAATAGAGTACACACTGATTGAGTAATAAATAATATTTTTTTTTTTTTGCTAAATTCTACTACTTTTACACAAGGCAAGAAATGTAAAAGGTAATAAATAAAATGTGTCAGCTACTATGTATGCAAACAACATGCAGCGAAATAGTCTCTGTAATTTGATTTATATTTCATCGGATGATTCTTAAAGGTAAAATTTGGAAATAGGCAATAATTTTGGCATCACAATTGGTCTTATAAAGAAAACGCATACGAAACATGCATGGCTCAAAACACACATACATACATCAGTACTCTAAGGCATAAAAGCTGGATGGCTTACATGAAATCGCATTTCAAATTGTGAGTCAGAATAAAAAAAAAAATCACTAGAAGATAAATACTTTAATACATACGGGTAAAAGTTCAAGGATGTTAAGGACTTGTAATTTTTAAGTGTCCTGTTTTCACATTTATAGAATTGGCGTGCTTTTTCAAAGCATCAGACTACATAAAAACTCACATGGTAATCATCACCATAGTTACAGAAGACTCGTTCAAAAAGCATCGACTATTATTTCTACAAGCTACAAGTACTTCCTCTGTTTATTTTAAATATACATGTATATAATGAGCAATCTATGACATATACGACTTGTAAGTTTTGCACAACTTTGAAAGCTGTTGCAGAGTTTTAAAAATATGTGACAGAATTGTGAACTTGTACTGTGATAGACAAACATCACTGTCTCATCAGATTTCTTATAACATACATTCTCTTACACTATAATGACATAGAATCTGGAACACCAATGGGTCAACTAGGACTGGACTAAAAATATATTATATAAATTATATATATTATGTATATGGCACATCACAATCGACTTCACACAGCTTCAAAACTGACACCTCTTAAGTAAACAACAATACGTTTGAGTGTAAACATCCAATGCGGATGAGTAACCCGCTGGTTCAGGATTGATGGGAAAAAAATACCATGTTTCCTGTCTCGGTAGGACATTCACAAAAACAATTAACCATCTTCTTGAAGAGAATCTTTGACAGATTCTGCACATTACTGATAGCCTAGCTGTTCAGGTACAAACTTTGGGTACGCAGTATACATTTAGAGTAAAGGAATGAGTTTATTATTTTTTTTGTAGTTTATCAATGATGCCCTATGATATGCTTAGTCTACTAGTAACTACTGACATTTATCTCTGCAGTTCACGGCGATTCCCCAAGTGGCCTTCACCTGAACTAAAAATCCACACATTTTCTTGCCGTCTGACCTGAGAGTGAGACTCGAATGACCACTATCAAAAGCAGAAGTTTACAGGGTTTCTCATAGAGAGATACACATTATAGTTTTTTTTCTCAATGGTCTGCATTGGTTTGTGCTTTGGTATGCTGTATAGAATACCAGTCACTGTTAGTGTTTAAGCTGCCACAACGATGGCCTGTCATAGTCTACAATAGGGGCTGGTTGGTGAAACAACCCGCTTTGGAACCCTGCAAATCATTTTGGCATTCGGCTATCTGTGTTATGTAGTCATATTAAAACTTTTGAGACATCACAGATCTACAATTGAATACTCATCTTGCCTTGCTGTTTGACTTAAGGTAGTGAAATGCCTCAAAACTAAAAGTTTTTAACTTTAGCTAAAAAGGAAACTTCAAAAAAAACCACTCCATTTCATAGTCAAAAATAAAAATCTGGGGCAACCAAGCAAATTTCAGTACCACAGAAAGACTTAAATTTACCAATATTTGAAATTTAAATTGCCATTATACCCTGTGGTGAATCTTTGGGGGAAAATTGAATAGTTGATTTTCATGATTTTCACAAAAAACAAGAAGATGAAAACTTCATTTGCTAAACAGGATTCAGCACACCAGGAAAGTGCTTTAAAAAATGAAATGGTCCAAATATCAATCAGTCTCTGAGGTGCATTCTACCTTAAACTAAATAGAAGCTGGAAAACAATACTTTCCAAATACACGGTGAAATTTGAACCCTTTGCAGACAGTATACTTCATCTATTGTACAGTGTACATATGCATGACTACAGGATGAATTTTAACCACACCATCATGCGAAATATTGGACAGTTTTAAGCGACAAAACTGAAATAGCATTTGGCTGTTCAGTATACCGTTCTGCCCTGTCGTTTATGCTACTGTACAAAGTCAGCTCAGAAATAAGTAACATTTGCCATAAATACAGACACAAGAGCTTTTCATCACAACACAGACCTGACGCAGTCATGTGAGCAATCTACCCAGCACTGACAGGAATGGTGAAGAGCCATAGGTGCCTTTGGCTCAATACTACTTTGAGAAGTGATGCTAGAATTACTCCATGTAGTAAATGTTCACAGACATTATTTCTATCCAAACTGGAGGAAGCACTGCCAATGCGTCTATTGATACACTTGATGTCTGTTCACAAAACTCAGAACTGTACTGTGATTTCATTTGATGAACACTTGTGCCATGCTCTAGGTTGGACTTTCACAGAGAATAGATTTGAACATCTGGGATTGAAATAGAGATAGTTGGAATCGCATGCTATCGCCAAAAAATTGATCGGCCCATCTCAGCACACAATTGAGGCCATAGGTCAATTGAGGCCATAGGTCCTCAGGTCAGAGTTCATAATCCAGGAAGTAGAAGGGGCCACTTGACCTCACAATAATTTGATTATTCAAATAATCTGTTATAAATAGTCAATCTTGAAATTTGCTACTATAGTATAATACGTTCACATGCACATTACTGGCCATACTATTTCCATGCGTCTTTCACAGAAACACCATGCTTTGTTATAGGACAATGATTTTTGATGTCCCTCTTCTCTTAAAGTGCTACGAAATAAATTTAAAATTTTGAAATCATCTGTATTGTGGCCTTTTGTAAACACTTTAAAATCTGTTTCATAATTGTGATAATTTTTAAAAAGATACTGATGCTAAATTCATTCAAGTAAATCTGCTTCTGTATTTCATGCAGGGAACTAGGATGCAACACTGGTAGAAAAATAAAAATATTCTTTTGAGCTCTCATAAAAAATAAAAACGGAGGAACGTAGCGATGTATTCATCAAAACTAAACACAGCTCATTTGGTCACAAATTTCTAAAAAGTCTGCACAATAAAAACTTTTCAGTACCCTTATCTGCCATTCCTAGAAACTTCTGTCAGATAATTTTGCAAAATTATCATTTCACATTATTTCATTTATCCAGCATTTCATTATAGAACGTAATGAGGAAAAGATATATACCAAAACATATCGATACAAATAAAAAAATTCATGAACTTGATATATCCTGATCCACTGGCATGGAACCGTGCATTGTAAGACATTCATGATACAACGGTGGTATGAGGTTTCTTTGGCTAGTTTCAGGGAGATTTCAGCTTCTTGATTGTGTTCTTCAGGGCCTGCCTCTTGTTGCAGAACCACACTCGCACCACCTCTCTGTCGTAACTCAACTTGTTGGACAACTCGGTCATGTCCTGGCTGGAGGGATGGGTGATCTTCTCAAAGTAGGCGTTGAGCACCTCCAGCGCTTGGGGAGTGAAGGAGGTGCGGCGTTTGCGCTTCTTGGACGGCTCGCTGCCCACAAAGTCAGTCAGCGGTCCAACACCGTTTTTATGCCGCTCCTCTGCTTCTTCCATCCATCTTTCCAACACAGGTTTTATCTTTTGGGCACTCTTCGGAGTGATGTCCAACTTCTCAAACCTGTCCAAAGAATAGACTTAGACTTTAGACAATATAGGTATCATCAGAAAATACATATTTAACTTTGAATCTTTTCACATTGCTATCAACGTCACACATGCATCCTCTGCTTATGAAACAAAAGACAAGGGTTTTTAACAAAGTTGTGTGTTAAACTCTATGATTTAAGGCTTTCAAAAATACAATGTCGGTAAAATGTCACAGATTAAGTTAGGAAGCTGCAGCTTTTGAAAATGCTGAGTTGGAAATGTTCAATTTCATTTTGTCTGCAATCCTCATTAATGAGCACAAATTGTTGATACTGAGGAACAGATTTTAAAAATTCACATTTTTTGTATCAATCAAGATGTGTCAATGTGCTGGAAAGCCTACTTTAAATGTAGCAAATATTCTATTTCTTATTCACGTTTAGTTATTCACTATTTGGTGGAATGAAAACTTGTTACTGTACTTGGGAATACAGCAAGCATACCTGCAAATGGCAGACTGGCTGTACGCTGGACCTTCAGTGGCACTCAATGCCTGTCCCACCTGTGTCTGAGTTAAACCCAGCGATAGCCGGCGGATTTTGAACTGCTTGGCAAACTCCCGGATTTCTTCCAGGTTTACTCCATCTACTTCAGAGTGACTGTTCCCATCTGAAGGGAGAAAAGTTGTTGAATAATGGTGAACTGTTGCTAGCTGCTGAGGAAAATTTACTGGTTCTTAACACACAGATACAGGAGAGAAATGTGTGTGAGAGTCAGTGTACTTAAATACAGTATCATAATTATAACCTCTGATCATAAAGACTCATTGGCTCTCAGTAAATTATACATTTATCTTGACAAGGTTTCAGATTTTTTCAGTACATTATTCTGAGATGAAGTACAGAAATTCTGAAACCAACAGGTCTCTATGCTATACTCTAATCAATAACATGGGTTTATCCACTGTCACACTGAAATGAGACAACTTGCAGATGGAAGGAGTACATCACTTGTGTACCCATACCAAAATTAAGACTTTTGGATATTGCAATTCTTTTACAAGCAAATGTGAAACATTTACAATTTCTTTACAGTTGATCAGTTTTAATAATCATTAAGACTACATTTAAAAGAAATTCAGGTTGAAAAAATCTAAAGATAAAGTCCCTGCATTAAATAATAGAGTTAAACACAGATGTGCTGGATCAATAATAACTAGTGGATCAAAGACAACTACATAAGGCTTTCATAGCAGGTAGCATACACATTCATGAAAGAGATGTAAAACACGCTTTTTGTTCTTCCATCAGGAGGGTGGGTCAACTTATTATAAGGTCAGACTGGAGATTTGAAAGATCACTAAAAGCTATCAAATATAAATGCCAGATGACTTTTTTTTCTTTTTAAAAAGATGGTTGGGAAAAGTTATTAATTCACCTGCTTTTGCCACAGTCGTGTCAGCACTTTTCAGCAATGGTATACCTATGTGAGAAAAAATTGTACTTGAAGCCAAATAAAATCTTCTTTGTCTAGATGACATAGGACACTGATTGTAGCTAGCCACAGTGTAATAGTACAATGCTTTTGCAGTTTTTAGTTCTTTTTTTTTGCTTAAAGCACAATTCTAGAAGTATGATGCTAGAGGTACAGTGTGAATTTGCACAATTTTGATGGGTGAATGTTTGGAAACACATGGAGGAGGACAAAGCTGACTGCACCCTCCTGAAAATGAATAACAGGATATCCAAACTTTTTGAGAGTCACTTTTCTAAAATAACAAATTATATATGTACATGTATTTTGTGAGTCTTTTCCCCCGAGAAAAATGACATCAGCGAAGCAGACAGCATGCATGCACTGAGTTGATCAAGACATGCATTAACAATTTAACCAATTCCATCATTCTGTGAGAACTTGCATAAATAGCTATTGGTGTAAATGGCGACTGACTGAAAACATTGTGACAATATTCTTGACTTCATTTGGCTGAGTGTTTTGACAGTGCTTGCATCAATGACAAATTGTATGATAGTGAACACATTAAATGCGGCAGAAAACCGACTGATATGTGAGCTTAATGAGAGCACTCTATGAAGCATTCTTTGCTTGATAGACATAAAAGTACTGGAGCAGCTTGTTAAGTGGAGTTTTGCACGGAAGCTGTAACAACCATCACCGCAAAAGCAAGCCTTTCTTTGCATGATCATTAGGGAAACACATCAGTATCAAAGTGCATTCTACTGTTAAAGTAGCTGATAAACATGCCTTACAGTGTGAAAAACACCATGACGCATTTGAAAATACGCATTATCATACATCTGAATGCCGCAAATTTTCTTAGGCTATCAAAAACCATCAGGTCCCCCATGAATCAAAATGACAAGATAACAGAGGCAGCACTCACAATGCTGCACATTATCTGTCGTAAACTCTTCTGTGATGTCAAACGTTGCACAACATTAGGAGATAGACATCTCAAAATGGTTCTAAGACAGCACTGATATCCCACTTTAAATGGCCCCAGACAAAGGTTTTTCAGGCTGTGAAAGCACACATATTTCAGAAATTGTTATCAGACAGATCCTCCCTGAGATAAAACAGAACCTATCCAGTTTGAAAGTGTCGGGAGCAAAATGTTAACGGCCAGGTTGTAAAATAGGAATTGAAGCGGTACATACTTGTTGTGAGTTGACTGATGTTGGCGGTGCTGCCTGGAGAGTTGCTGGTGGACTGGGAGCTGAGTTGTGGAGCTGACACTGAGGGCGCTGTAATGGCTGTAGACAGTGAGGTAGGAGCAATGGCAGCTTGTGATAACACTGCCTGCCCCGCTGTTGTTGTCGACAGACCAATGGCTGTGGCACCCAAGCCTGCACAAACAACATAAAAACACACATTGCAAAACGTTTTACACATGCCTTATAATAAAATAACACAATGAATGACCATTTCTCTTGGACCGTTATTTGTACATGGTGTGTCGGGTAACATACATGTTCTAGTGCATCTACGAGTGTTCTCACAAGACATTTCTTTGCATATACAGAAGATGGTTTGCCAATCACCACAGCAATAACAGGCCTATTCGGGAAGAACCCAAAATGCTACCATGCCAGAAAGATAAATTGGAAGATGTTAGAAGCCCTAAGCCCTTTAAATTCAATCAAAACCTCTCAAACTACACCTAATGACCTACCAATGACAGGCACTGAATAGCATGAGTAATTCACTTATTATTAACACAAGATTCAAAATCTTTATGTTTGTCTATTCAACTGCCACTTGAAACTACATGAACATATATAACATACACAGACCCACAGCCATCCCTTTTGTAGCATAGCTTCTGGCCACCAATGTGATGCTTGATCTAATGATGTGAAATTTTATCAAGAATCTATCAGGGTTTGCTGTAAAATCAGCTACTGATGAATCAGAATCAGAAATTGCATTGTTGTCAACGACAACAATAGGGATGGGGAGAGAGTGACAAGATGATTATTTGTCTGCAGGTCTGAAGATATAATAGACCACTCGTGAATATTATGGCATTACAAGATGAGTGCTGTACGACACAAATCATGCAACTGTGGATGTGCATAATAAATCATATATACAAAAGATCCAAACTTCACAAATACAGTGATTGTAATGATTTTATGAAGATGTCAAATGGTCCTAAATGGTTGAACGACAAAAACTACTTTGACAGAATAGCTTTAGGCTAGGTTCAGGTAAAATCTTCAAATGTAAAGGGTGATCACAGAGAAACATTTGGCAATCTTTGTGCCTTTATCTTTTGAAAAGTGAATTTTCACTCATCTGGATGGTCAAGTACCAAATAAAATCATCATATTTTACTAAACCACATGAACTTAAAGCATCACTTCATTGTAAACTGTATGAACCTATGTCTAGCCGGTGAAAATGTCCCTTATATTGTCAAACTTTATTCAATAAGTCTTCTCTTGACAGCTTTGTGTTCTTCTCTAGACAAAATTTGAGTTTTAAAGAGAACACCACATAAACCTGTCAAGCCATATAGCAAAATGCCTAGTGAGACAGGGAGTCATTTGGCCAGATAACAAATAAAATTGGCGATAAACTTACTGGTTGGGTACAGCAATTGCAAACACTAAAATTAGCGGGTAATCTTGATCGGTGTCAATTGTGAATTATTCTTCATTCGATTCAGTTTATTTTCTAAGATACACCATGAGAGAAATGGTTTGTACCACTGTGGGATGTTTACGCAGCCTGTAATATCAGTATCAATTTTATGGCCAGAGTTGGGCTTCCTGCTGACGTTTGTATTACAATCGCTGTACCAGACCACTGAAGTTTACTGCCAATTTACTTGTTATCTGGCCAAATGACTCTGTTTTACCAGGCATTTGCTAAATGGCTTGACGGGTTAATGTGGCGTTCTCTGTAAAAGGTGATAACAATTGTACAATACACTTGATATGCCTACCTTGGGCATTGACTTGAGTTGCAATTGATGGAAGGGCAGTAGCCAACATCTGATTTGTTGCACTGGATAAGACTTGTGGCTGAGCGTGGCTAGACACAGACTGGTGGGTTGTGGCAGTGACTTGTGGGCTTGCCAAGGAGCCTGTTGCGGACACGGCAGTCAGGGTGGACTGTGCTGGTATTGTGGAAGTTGACACTAGAGAAGCAGACATGGTCTGAGCAGCGGTTGTTGCAACCATAGACAGGGAGAGCGGAGTGGCTGGAGTAGACGCAGTAGTCATGGTTGTTGGCTGGGCTGCGACTGTTGTAGTAAGCTGACTGGCTCCTATCCCGCTGATGCCGGCAGCCGGGATCTGCCCGGTTGAAGATGGGATGGCAAGGAACTGGATACCTCCTTGTCCCTGGGCGATTGTCACTGGGATTGTCAAAATTTGTTGCTGGCCGGCGGAATTTGTGATGGGGATTGTAAGAAACTGTTGTTGAGGTTGACCTGTCGCGCTGTTCGCTGGAATGGTTATGAGTTGATGGCCTGTCAGGCTGGCAGCTGGCAAGGTGAGAACTTGAGCGGCAGACTGTTGTTGTTGTTGTTGTTGTGTTGTTGTTGTTGTTGTTGTTGTTGTTGTTGCTGCTGCTGTTGCTGCTGCTGCTGTTGCTGTTGTTGTTGTTGTTGAAGCTGTTGCTGCTGCTGAATGGTTTGCTGAGACTGCTGCTGTTGTCGTACTAGGTGCTGGTTTTGACCAGCTGCTGCAGCAGTGGCAGCTACTGCACTGGGCAATACTTGCTGGGTGGTGGCATGCTGAGTGTGTGTGGGATTTGTGGTGACAGCGTTGCTGGCACTGGAGAGTAAGTGTTGACTTGCAGCAATGTGCTGGATAGAAAAACAACGAAAAAAATGTCATGAGATTTATGAAATAAGTACCACAGTTCATGGAAGGAACACTCTTGAAACCACTGGAAGCGACTTACTGTATTTCTTTGCACAATCAGAAAATTTAGTTTCTACTTGTACCATACTGCTATATGAAATCAACAACAAAACACTACAAGCAAGTAATAGCTCTCCTTGAAGGATCAATCACGATAAATTGACCCATACAAAATGTAATATCTATAAGTATCTGTCTACATAAATTTTGGGGGCAGGGACACAGACTCGACAAGTTCACTGATAACTATTTCTCTGGCCCTCATCAAATTCGGGATTACTTTTGCTTTTCTTGATCATGTATACATTATATTTACATATTTCTGATGAAATAAATTCACTTCACTTCAATATAACAGATTAAATTTTAATATTATCTACAGCTGTGCATGTACATGTATGTTACTCTTTATGCAAGCATACTGAGTCTACTTTGACACATACAGGTACAATGTTGACTTTTGTACATCATGTATAGTTTTTACATGTTTTAATCCTTGAAAGCACCATAGTCTAGTACCAGTATATTTAGACAGTACATGATTTTTAATTAAAGCTGTTCAAACTTGTCCTGTTTTATGAAGGTGGATTTACTATTACGCACAGAAGTTGATTTACTGTCTGACCTCTCCTCGCCTGCCCCTGAGTGAAGAAATTATATTTTTTATGATTGACTGCCCTACAGTGCTAGAAATTACTAACATGCCCTTCTGTTTTGTATCATTGTAGATTAGCTTTCTAATACCTTTTCTTTATTTTGATATGCGGCTGCAGCACATACATTATTTTTTTTACATACATTATTTTTTTACAATATTTAAAATCAATGATAAATCATCCATAAAATTAAAATCAAAGTACATTTAGAAATTAAGGGAAGAGCATCAAATTTGTAACTAAATGGGAATGAAAAACACAGGTACTACAAATGCCATACTTTTGAGAAGCAATGACATACTGAGGTAGTCATCCACTACTGAACTGAATTTTCTTTTGTCCTTAGGAAAAATATTATACATTTTTTTGTATGCTAAACCAGATGTCTCTGGTTGCCCTACTTTCCCATAAACTATTCTCTATGGCTGGTTGTACAATAGTTTGAATGTTTTTCAAAATTGCTATCTCCTATCTCAATCAAGCATGATTTGCAAAACAAAGCAAAAGGGGAAATGATATATACCGGTACACTGTGCTCAGAAGCAAGCTTTCAGTATTCCCCTGACAAGCTCAGGAGTTTATGATGGTATAAATGAGTCTAATTGTGGAACATCTCTAGTCCTGAATGCCTTCAAATATCAGTAAGGTAGCAACAGACAAAAGTCTGTATGTCTACTGGTGGTTTCTGTTCAGACTGACGTTCTCTACCAATAAATGAGCAAAACACATGATTTGGTTGTATCAGTAAATTCCTAAAGCCCCATCAGCTGTATTTTTTTGCATTTTTTTCGTACGGATGGTCAACAATTAAAAGCAACTATTGTAACAATGCTTATTGAAGTGACCACAGAACATTTTTCAAACATTGGCGACAAACGTACAACCTAGATTTTTTAACAGCTATAATTTTTAACTTGCAAGTGAAATATGGCAACCACAGGCAAGTACACAAAAACTGATGAACAATCAACCAAATCCACCGCCAAGGACTGAAATAGTGATATTTTCAAAGACTACATGGCTTGATAACAGGAATCAAAAACATCTCTCTAAAGATTTGACAGTATATTTTTAGAAAGCAAAATTCAAAAAAGATACAGCTAACAGGAATGTAAACTGTTGGGTAAATCACTCTTGTCCTAGGAAATTTACCATTGACATTATCATGTTGAAATGGAATTGACTCTAAGACTTGTAGCCTTAAAATAAAGTGGCAAGTTTATGTTCTTGATCTGAATGATGTTTATTTCAATTTCTGACTATCCATGGCTTCTGAACTTTTGGGAAATGCCATGCACTGGGGTTTGAATGCTCATAAAATGATGGCAATTTGATGTGGAAACCATTTCAATGGAAAAGCATGCAAGCACCTGAGCTATTAAAATCATTACCTTTGTTGTGCTATTTTCCCTTACATGAGCTTTGGGAATACACATATTTGTAACAGCTAGTCTCATTATTCTGTGGACTTACACCATGTAGAGTCTTTGCATGAAACTGACTGTAGTTATAATCTGGGATTTTTTTTCCGTTATAGATAAGCGACTATTAAGGCTCCCTACTGAACTTGAACATGCCAGGCTGACAATGGCAGATTGGAAACACGGTTTTCGATCGTACTAATGGCGTCAGGATTGAAAAGAAATTTGTGAACCAGCCAGCATAGCAGGGTGGCCTTGATATACAATACTCTAACAGCAGAAAATGTGGGTTTTTGGATGTTTTGAAAACGATAGTATTATGATGTAAATATCTTATGTCAAGTTTTTTGGTAATTCATTGAAATATGAGATTTCATGGATGGGGTCACATTGGTTGCTGATGACTATCAGTGAGAGATTTCAAGTTCACTATGTTCAGAAATGTTGGTTAGATAATGACCTCTGTCAAAGTTTCGCACACACAGTGATACTTTGGATAGCTTGTTAGTATGGAATGAAATTGAAAGTCAATATTTAACTCAAATTTTGTGATTTATTCTATCATAGTTTCATCCTTCATGAGCTATTCTTTAAGGTGCATGGCAAATGTAGAGATGTAATTCAGAATGAACCATCAATTTATTTTCATATCAAATGAAGAGAAGATACCAAAAGAAATAGCATAATGGGAAGCTGTGGACTTCAATTAAAATATCAATGATTTAACAGGCACAGTAGAATATGCTTTGAGGCTTGACTGAAACCCACTGATGCGGATGAAACTATCTTGAGAACTAAACCTTCATTCAACTTGTAAGTCAAATTTGATTTCTGGTCCAGTTGACCAAAAAACAGTAACATATGGGGTCTCTTCTGAGAGTTACATGTTAACATATGCCACAAATGACACAGGCTAGCCCTCTATGTAGTGACACTAGAAATTAAAAAAGTCTCTGTGTCTAGCTAAGTGAACCATTCACTGCCTCTCCACAATCAATTTGTCCAAAACTGACATCACTTTGATTATTTGGTGACCAGGACAATATGCACCTGGAATTACAATTGCTGGAATATATGGATTGCTCCCCCCTCAGGTCAGGAAAAGCGGCTGTAAAGTATTTCACTTTTGGGAATAACATGAACATCTTTCTTATGGTAATGAGTCTAATACTCTGGGAGTGATATGAACACACCTCATTTGCATGCAATTACTCATCTCTCCTTTACATGGTTTCTGTCAGCGGAAATATAAAATCTAATTCCCCCCTGCGTGACTCACAATGCAACTGGGTCAGAGTTTAAATTACTGAAGGACTGATTTTTTTGTGTTCTTTTTACCTGTGTGTTAAGTCCTTGGTGTGCCAGCAGCGCTTGTTGAGCTTGTAAAGCTTGTAACGTGGCAGGGTTCATCATCAGCTGTTGATGAGCTGAAGATATTGAACTTCCCGCAGCAATGGATGATATGCCAACTGCCAACAGGGAGAAAACAAAACATCAATTAGACAGGTCTCTAAAATCCTTCTATGTGAGCTGTGTGCAAGTGAAATCAAACTTGAATTTCAGCCAGATGCCTGTGAATACTCAGATCAAAAAAATTTTACATTTGTTTCTCATTCCTGATATCTTATGAAAATGATGAAGTCATGATGTGGTTTTTGTGTTTTTTCCTTGAGCTCACTAGATTCAACTGTTGACTTGACAAGAACACATCAAAAATATTTAAATGCTGACAGTGAAGTCGCTTTTCAGAAATGTACAATGTGTACATGTATGTATAAACAATCGGGCAGACACTCTTATATTCTTCCTGCATAGTGCACTGAAAACTGTTTAAATATGTGATTTTTTTAAGTGACTGTGGGAAAACAGGTTGATGTGGCTACTCAAGAATGAGGAATGTGAGGCTGTGAAATATAGTGTTTGACTTTCTCTTTTTCTTGCCATGTCTTATATTTATAGAGGATACATGTATGTATTTATAAGGAGCACATGATGGTTAGAAAAATTGATAACCACAAATAAAGAATTTTACTGGTAAATTCACATGTAGCCACTATTTTACTATACATTTCAGAACATTCTGGTTGTTGAATCATAGAATTTCTATAACGGATATAGTTTCAGCACACCACCTCACAGTTCAGAGCAATATCTGGTTCATTTATTCCACACCAACTGTTCCTCAATGTGAGCCATGTGCTCGGAGCCTTGTGTGATCGCACACAAAAGCCAATCTTCAGAGCCTACAGAACTTTGATTACACGGATACTCAGAGAATACCAATTAGAGGTCACCGATCAATTCCCTTTGTATATACTTCATGACCAGGAAATAAAAAAGGAGCCTACATAACGGCAAGGAAGCCCGTATAATGACTTCACTAATATGCTCTCTCATCTGCAGTCACACGAAATAATCCCAACCAATGTTAGGAAAGAAACTGGATGAAAAGAGTGAGAAATATTGATTGACATTTGTGCAGCTACAAACTTCAGTTTTTATATATTCCTATTGATCTTTTTCAATTGTTGATGATGCATGTTTTTTGACCTGGGGGAAATCTATCTAGATGCTTTACCTGTGTGTTTGTTTGTGATTGTTACTCACTTAACTCTCATTTGTCAAAATCTTTGCACAGTGTGCGTTTGCCTGATGCAATTGAACTTACCGTCATGGTGTTTCATGACATCAGTGGTTGAAGTAGCTGCCACATTGTCCATTGACTGCACTGCCACTAGCAGCTGATCCTGTATGTTTTCTTGGTGCCTAGAAGCTGTGGCTGTATGCGCCGACAACATTGGATCCTGGCAAGGGGAACAAAGAAGTACAGTACATTGCAATCAAGACATTAAGTGGATGATGACATTGTAATCAAGACATTTAGTGGAAGATCCACTTCTGCTGTGCTACATTTAGGGACAGATCAGGATGAATATGGTTTAAGTACTATAAACCCTTGGAAGTAATGAGATGCAAAGCAAATGATGCAGAATATTTACAAATGCACAAAAACAACTCTCGATTAAAAATGATAAAATGAACAAGTAAGGGAAAACAACGTCAAAGTTGTCTCAATATGAACAGGTCTTCCGTAAGGCTGCAGAGACATTAGACCACAGCAATGACAGACATACCCGGTAATTTCCGAAAACAATTTGTGATCAATGTTTTCACTGTACAGAATTGTTTCATCACTATTAGAACTAATCTGTGCTAGAATTGTCTTTGCGAAGTCATGGAACTTGTCAGAATAATGTTAAGGACCTGGCCATCACAATTAGAACAAATCTGAGCTAGAATTCTCTTTGAAAAGTTGTGCAACTAGTCTTAACAATGTTAAGGACCTGGCCATAGACACAGAATGTCAATGATACTGAACTAAAAAGTTTCTGAGAATGATGCTGACCAATAACTGCAAAAATATCCCAAGCGGTACAGAGTTATTAATTTTGTCACTATATGATCAATTGTGAATGACGTCATCCCTGAAGATCCTCACACAAAACACTAATGCGAGTGGACAGTTGCTTTGTTATGACAGCTTCTAATATTATGGATTATCGACAACCAGCATGTGTCATATAAATACCGGTATACTGGTATACTGAAAGTATACATACATGTATACCAGTACCGTACATGCCGAGAGGGAAGTTGAAATAATTGATAATACATTACTATACTGGTACACATTTGAATTTGTTACACAATAAAATTTGCCGGTAAAGTGGTCAGCTTTGAGTACCTGGTACACAAGTACTGTTTCAAAATTTACTGTAATTATTTAGTTTCTTTGCCCAAGTGAGAGAAAACAGAGGCTAAAATTTTAACTAACACAATTGTGGGGACTTCAGTCTTTAAACACTGTCTAAAATCTGCACTGAGTTGAAATGACACAACTCATACATAAATCACACCTATAAAAAGTGTTGAAATCGTTCATTTTTCTCTCAGCTCATTTATAACCAGCTTCATTTCCATCTTGTATCATGATGCATTGATGTTTGATGGGGTCTAACCAGCTTTCATCATCATTTCACCAATTACAGTGAATTAATGACACCTCATCTCTCAGAGTAACTCACAATTGAACACATTCATCAACTACAAACTTCATGCACCGCCAGCAATGCAAATCACGGACTTTTGACAGGAAAAATTTGCTCAATCGATGCGGTCCGAATTCAGAGCAAACAACAGACAAATATGTGGGCGTACGGAGTGCTTCTGCTCAATGGCTAATAAATGACTCTCCTTTGAGGTATCCGTGCTGAATGCAGAATGTCAAATATTCAAAAATAACTTGGAACTCTGCACAGGATATTGCCATGATTACGGTAGGAAATGTATTCCAGACATGGTACCAAGAATATTGTGTATGATTTTCTATTTCACAGAACAAATTGGGTTTGCACATATATACAGGCAAGCATGTTGGAGAGATCAATAGTACGGTATACCAGTACCGGTATGGATAGACCTCCATACATAAACTACAAAAGGAAAGTGCATAATGCTTGTGTTTGTATTCATTCATTCTTACAGAATTCTGAAAACAAAAAGTCATTAAAATGCGTGCGGGAGAAAGTCTATCATGTCGGTGTATACAAGCAGAACCATGGACAAACATCCCTTACACAAAAATAAACTTTTAAGGTCTCTTATTTATGAAATGTAAGAATTGTCAAGAACCTGTAGAAAGATAAATGTGAATCTGTGTAAAATGATGATGGACAACATTTGTTCAAAATCCCTTAGTGAGGGGCACAAGGTTTCATACCATCACTGGATTTCAAGAGTTGGCACTGTCAAGAGGTTTGTCTATAGATTTTTAGCTAAAGCTATGATATACTGGTAATTTTGGAAACTGCATGTATGGCAGACATCTCTATTGCTCCCTCATATGAGTGATTAAAATTTAGCGCAGTAAAGGCAACCTGGGAAAACTGACAGAAGAATATAAGAACTGAACATTTACTGCTTTTCTGTCTACAACAAAAAAACCTGATATGGTGAATAGCAGCTACCTGATTGGTGAGCTAAATCCTTTTTTATTCTACAAACGTTCACAAACTGCCAGTAATGAGAACTGTGAAAACACAACATGCAATTGGATGTCACATATTGGCCATTTCCCTAAAAGGGTAAATCAGAAAAGTGCACCAGAGTGGCCCAAATACATCATAAAATATGGATGATTTACACAAGCAATATTACATGGAAGTTCAGACTAATCCCTGCTTTGGTTTGTAGACAGTCCAGGGAATACAAGTAATTCCCTGCACATACATGGGAAATATCTTTTCAGTCCTGTGGGAATATACACTTCACTCGGCTTATAATTGCAGACACTTTAAACGGCCTAGTATCACGCCTGTGTTGAGAGTCTGATTGAAATGAACACCTATATATGGGCAAGATGGATGATTTACAACTCTGTCTAGGAAATGTCTATAAGCATCATGAAGTTCTATTTGGTTATTTCTAAATAAGGTTAGACACACCTATCACTACCAGTATGTGTTTGCAACTTTAACACTAGGGCTGGGATTTTTAGAACAAGGTGGCTTGCGAATCTGTTCCTTGTTAATGAAGCTATCACATACGCACAAAAATATATGGTAGCACTTTGCAATTATGAACCACAGCAGTTAGAAATATTCTTTTTTTGGAAATTGTATGCATATGGTTTGAGTACACATAGCTGTAATTCCAAACAGTAGGATATTTTGATGAGCAATTTTCATAAAAGTGAATATCACGTTAAATATTGTGAGTGCAACTACTGCTGATGATCTGAAACACATAGGATTTACTACAGTACATGCATAATTTTTAATTTTGATCTTTTTTGATGGGACAACAACTATTAAGTTAAAAATTGTCTGCCTGTGAGTACTATAAAGGAAGTCATAACCTATGAAGTTTTGCATTGACAAGTACATTACTTCAAAACGACTACAGTTGCAAGAAGTTTGTGGAGTTCGAATGCCGAGGCTCTCATAATTTTCAGATCATCAAAACAGGTTCTGACTGTATACAAGATTTTCTGAGATATGCTGTATGAAAAGGATAAATTTCTTTTCAATCTGTACAACAAACAGATAATAAAAAAATATGGACTAGGTTTTGTGACGAGGACATTTGGAAAAATTTATGATTACAAAAACAAGAATTCCACTACAGTCTTTTGAGATGACCACACAGATTTCAGAAGCAATCGAGCCATAATAAAAGGGTACACAGTATGTTTGATCCCAGAAATACCGGTAGCAGTTAATATTAACTTTACAATACCCAAGTTCTGAAAATTGATATAACTTTGGTAGGATACATAAAGGGGATGTAAATCTATGGCTTCCAACTCTGTTTCACATTGCTGCTGTCAATTAAGGCCTCTCTGGTCAAAAAACACACACTGGCACGAGTAAAAAGTCTTCTGTAACTAGAAGTGAGTTTGACAGTGGTTTGAAAATACAGGCATAATTACAATGTACAAAAAAAGACATCACAAGCTGGCTTCCTCAACATCCTACTCTTTAAACCTTGAAACCTGTCCTGAATGTCGTGGGCATCATATCATCATAAAGCTGCATATCAAAGGGCTCAGCATCAGCTTTGTCTGCATTTGAGAAAGTTCAGCATGTCAAGGAAAATAAGAATCCTGTCACGGAAGACATGACTTCATACATACATGTATATGTGTATCATGCATGTGCCAGTATGCTCAACCCTGCATAAATTTAACTGACTTACAAGATCAAGTCACCATGGTGCACGGAAAATGTGCTTATCAAGTGCAGCTTACAACTAATCCTGTTTCTCTAAAGCTGTTACAGTTCCATATTGAATTTTTTGCAAGCCAACCAAATTTTTACATGAACTTGCAGTCAAAATCATCTCAACTGAGTTAAATTTGATTTCAGAATATACATGTATGTGAACAGTGATCTTCACAGTGCCCAAATGTACGTGTACTCTGAATATGGAATACTTTTGAAAACTCAATATGTCATATAGCTGTCTTGATCAGAAAACGCTCGTTGAACAAATTCAACTGGGTAAAAAAGAAGATAAATTAATGTCATTCATTAATTCATCATCCCATCCCACAGACCTTGACTGTACTACCTTGTCAGTCTTTCTTGACGTTCATCTCATACCACCAGTAATATAGGCTAATGGAAGCTAACATTATTACTGGTGAACAAAAGAGTGATAATAGGTATTGTATATCCAAGTGAACTGTGAAAACTTGTCTGGAAATTTACATGAAGCCATATTTCCTGGTGAACTCTTTTGAAGCATGCTTGATGGATGAGCTGCAATGTACATGTCGAGTTTAGTTTGTGAAAGAACCATAAAGAGTGATTCCTCCAGATCATCAATAATACCAAAGCACTTTACAATGAGGTCATTCAACAATGCTGAAATTCACTCCACGTTTGAAAAAAGTCATGACAGTTTATCTTGATGAGGCAGTGTGACTACACTTTAAGAAAGGTATTTCCTTAAAAGGCTTTTAACGTTTTAGGATTTTTTTAGAATAAACTTCTAAATCATCTAAAGCAAAGTTATTCTGGCGATATTGAGTTCTCAATATCATGAAACTGAAAATCATGTTTTTTTACCAGTAGAAGTAGCGGAGGCTTATCTTGCAAGTCTGTCATCGCTTTTAACGATTATTCTCTGTCGATAATGATTCCACTTACGAGAACTGACATAAAAGCTTGCAATACCCTGTGCTAATTTATGTGCTTTTTATATTCCTTGCATCAATGATCAAATTCAATCACTTTGCTCCCTCTCCCTCTAGTGCATACAGAGTGATTGCATGCACTGGGCAGCTTTTATATTCTCTGAGCGTTTTCTCTTATTGGAAAGGACAAGCGATCAAATGTCACAACCACACTATTTTCTATAATGAGGCTACCAAAAGTGATTTACAGGTAATACAGGGACAGCATGTGCAAATGATGTGTGAAAAGACAGATATAATTCTTTCCAGGATAGTAAGAAAACGAGTATTTCTCTGATTTAAGGTAATTTCTTGTTGCACTACTTTTTGCGTTTTGGATAGGAAAAAATCCACCTTCAATTGTTGCACTTTTTTAGAATGGTTAATATGTAGGAAATGGAGGTTCGTTGACTTACAGGGATATATTCAAACTAGGTTTTTCGTTTTATCTGAAAGGTCAGCACTATGCTATGGAAGCAACATTTTGTATACTGAACTTCGTTATCATATTTCTTTCAAATCAACAGAGTAGGGCTTTCAAACATTGAAACCGACAATTTTGTTGCAAAAAATCATCCATGAATTTTTAATTTTATCTCATCTTGGAAGGTATAGGATTGACAGAATTCAATGGAGTCACAGTTCAATGCACTACATCAGGGGACTCCAACCTATATCAAAACAAGCTCCACTGGCTCCCTATCGATTTCTTCTTGCAGGCAATGCACAAACGCAATAAAAAAATTGTTAAGTTTCTGGGTTGTTGCAGACTAGCAATTCCAGGGTAAGTCTGAATGGAATATTGATTCAGTGTACTGAAGATCTGCCAATATAACAGTTGAGGAACACCCTCTGGCGACTAATTATGCCTCATGTCAAATTTCTGTCATTGGGAAGTCCTTTCAATGATTTTCCCCCTTGGGGCTTAACCAATTGTACCTAGAACACAGGAAGGTTTTCTGTTTTTTCTGTCTAAAAATGTACACTGATGGTCACTGGGCAACAAAAATTTCTATTTGAATTGAGATAACACAGGGTCAGATAGCAAAAAATCCACAGAGCATGAATTCTACTTCCCAGTGAATGCAAACAGAAATGAGCTCCTGACAAACATGAAACGCTAAATGAACAAAAAAGTGTGCATGGTGTCAAGGTTGTCCTGCTGCTGACAAACCTGACTGGTTTGTTCACCTTTGGTAAATAGCCAGCAGCAGAAAGAACTATTAGAAAAGCTGAAGGTTGATGCATAAAGCGATTCTAAATGGGGGAATGTACCTGACTGCCAGTTATCATCTGCTGCACACTGCTTACAGAGGTCGTGATAGGAACACTGTGACCTGCCACCTCTTGGCCACGGACATCACCCTGTACTTGCCCCTCAGCTGTCACGCCGTCAGCCACCCCGTCTGCTGAGTAGCATCTCCGTCCATGGTAATGAGTTTGAATAGTCAGTGATGTTACCTGCAAAATAGATTCGAAGATAAGATAACTTATACACGCTAGACAAATAGGTTTCACTCAAATTCCCTAAACAAACTTGGAGGAACCTGCAGAGGGGAAAAAAATCACATTTGGGGAGTGTAATGAGATACCCAAACTGAGAGATCAGCTGAAAAAAAAAGTCTAAATAACAGCACCAATGGAAATCAACATTGCCTATGCAAGAACACCATTAGTGTGCTATGTTGACTCACATTTATCACAGTTTGCTTTTCCCCTTCCATTTCATGGTATGATCAGCAAATCTGAAGATAACCTTTGACCTCTGACCCCAGTGGTCAACTATTGAGGGGGACAAGTACAAACGGCAAGACTTTTCAGCAATTGAAGCTGACTGATTACCAAGTGTCAAGTTCATCGAATTATGTACATATGCAACTATCAAAATCATCCCTTCTCATGTTTCAGCTTATCATTTAAACATTTGTGGAAAAATGTGGAAAGTAAACACCGTTCACAGATCTGCTCTTTTGCAGCCTCTCCAAATCACCTGATGGTTGCCTGATTTCAGACGGTTGAAGCCTTTCTTATTGTATCAAAATGGAATAGACACCATAAATTATATATTTCATTGAAAAAAAAATTGCAAATAGACAACGATGCAAATCTTCTCATTTCAGATATTTCAGAGTTGTTCTACATGTATTACCAGGACAATTCTGTACCATGTTTATTTCTTCCTTCATATATTTCCTGCCAAACATTAATTAGCACAGAAAATACAGAGACAATTATTAAAACATTGATAATGTAGCGAATATTTAGTGTCAGCAGCAGGAATAATGTAAAAAAGTCAATTTAAAGCTAAGTTGACATTAACCTTTTACCTGCCAAGTTCACATTTCGCCATCAAGTCAAGTTGGTTAAAACTTGTGAAGCAAAAACATGTCTCATATGGTGCATTTTAACAAAGACTTGAAGATTTAGACAGAGATACTGTAAACATGATTTTCCAGACCAAAGGGAATAACATACCAAGCCAAGTGGGTGAAAATACATATGGTTTTTGCTCAATACTGCACCGCTTTTCACTGACTAATGGCAGATGGGGAAGTGATACTGTCTGGTAGGTAAGGGTTAAGGTAGTATGCGCCTCAAAAGTGAAAGACTGAAATTTTTGCTCAAACTTTCTTCCATGAAACTTTCAACCATTCTCTTACCAAATCAACATGAAAATCAGGGGTCACTGTTCAAAGTTTGGAACTAGCGAAAACAAGTTAATAATAATAATAACAAGGCAGTATTGCTGAAGGCAGTGAGTACTTGGGCCGTGATAGAGTAATTTGAGGACAATGTATACTACTATTCAAATATGGTCTTGAATTTCCTCCTGTCAATTAGGCATTTGATTAAATGGTTATTAAACGAAGCAATGGCATGACAACGGCAAAATATGTCTAGCAACTTTTGTGGAGTTTGAGGCAGGGGTTCTTTATTTATAGTGGA
Organism: Ptychodera flava; assembly: GCF_041260155.1. NCBI lineage: Eukaryota > Metazoa > Hemichordata > Enteropneusta > Ptychoderidae > Ptychodera > Ptychodera flava. The sequence continues at coordinate 16,455,899 of NC_091936.1, forward strand.
AATTGCTTAAACTCCTTAGATGTCTAATATTTAGATGGGCATATTTAGATTTCTACCCTATAGTTATCCCTATATACCAAAAATCGGACATCCAGCTCTATTGGCTTGCTCAGAATTAGATATGCGCATAATTAATGAGGTACAATATGTGGTGTCATAAGGTGTCCCATCATACCAAATATGAAGGTGGTAGCACTTGTGGTTACTGAGTTGTGGACAAATATATCTATTTGAGGTCAAAGGTCATTGAGGTCACGTGACATTTTGTCAAAATAATTGTATTGCTAAGTTATTCCTATATACCAAAAATCAGACCTCTAGCTCTATTGGCTCGCTCGCTTGAAAACAATCTCATAAACCTGGCCATATGGGCAACTGTGTATGGGCAGCTGGATGCTTGACTTCCCGGAGAAGGCGAGCTGTCACGTTCAAGCTCAGGATTATTTGTCGATCAAATTTCAGTAAATTTACCTTACCTAGATGAAATTTTGTCTATAGGCTGAAATTTCGCCGAATTTTGACGAAATTGCATGATTTTTCAGGTTCATATCCGACATTTTTGAGTTTTGAGTGCAGACAGAAATAAGTTTTGAGGCAACATGGCTGCGACCCAATGTTGACCCCGGCATCTGCTAAAGTGCGGGTTGCGGGCTACGGGCTGCGGGTTTTTAGAATTATGGCTAGATTTCTAATATATGTAATATGGCATTTAGTATATAAGAAATAAAACCTTTAGAATGTGTCTATTATCAATAATGATGATCAGGTCTATCGTACAGTATCCCTTTTCCTGCGAAGTCCATATTTCACCATCAGGTCAAGATGGTTAAAATTAATGAAACACTACTATATGGTGTATTTTAACGTAATACTGTATATTTGAAGGCTGTTGAAAACATCAATGCTGTAAACTTGATTTTTTGGACTAAAGATGCTATAACAGACCAAACCAAATGGGTGAAAATACGTTATGTTTCTGAAAAAAATCAAAATCTGCTAAACTAAAAGCGGCGATTCGAGGACCAATTTATTTATTCCGAGCTGCCTGGCCATTACAAATAATTAGGGATCTGAATCACTTTTCTTTCTTGCCATGGATGTGAGTGAGAAATATACGTAATACCAGACTGACAAAAAAAAAATCGCGCCTCGGAAATGTCGCCACTTATCGCGGAATGAAAATTGTTACATTTCTAGTATCAGGCCATAGGAAGTAAATTCTTTGTAATGCATCCATTCACAATTCGGTTCCAGGGCAACTCATACAGAAAATTAAACAATGCCTAGTTAAATGGGATGCATAAGGAAAGATTTGACTTAAAAAAGCGTACAAGTGATGTGTATTGTAAATGCCGTGTATTTTTCATGAAATCTTTAAAAGAAAAAGACGTACAACAAAGGACTTAGTTTACTTTGCCGTTTCGGTTCAAGCGAGGTCGCGACCTCAGAGAACGACATTCTGCTAACATTTTACGCGAGAATTTCAGTGGGAAAAAAACACGCGGTGCGTTGCCTTATTTTCAGGAATCGATCTAATAGGAATATTTTTGGATGAGTTTGTGTTCTGCAGCTCTCAATAATTTATCTCCTAATATCATGAACGTATGACTTGCACCTGCAGTATGATAGTCGCTCCATGCCGGTATGCCCCCTTCAAGCATTTGATCCAGCGTGACTTTGAAAAGTTTCCTAGGACTATAATCGTGTTCACCACAATAAAATTATTTGAAACGGCGTTGAAAACGATTTTTCGAAAATTGTGCTTTTATCGGCGGTTGAACTAATCTGAAGTGTGAGAAGGGCGAAAATGATATCAAAAAACACACATTTTTTCATGCCCGCAACCCGCAACCCGCAAAATAGCGCATCCGGTTGACCCCTAGCCCTGCGTACGATGCTATGTGCTACAGCTAACACACAGCTTCGTACGCAGGGCTAGCGAGAGAGTTGCCGACATCGACGGTTATTTACGAGAAGTGAATAAAAGACTGTCATTTTTGGAAGCGATCGAGTAGCTGAGGTAGGCTGGGATACGACTTGGGCCCAAGAACGCTGAATTTCGGCAGTAATTTGGCTTTTTACGTGAAGTCCCAAAATGGATTTGAAGTCACCGACCCTACGTACGGGTCTTTGCAGGGCTGTGGTGAGCGGGGCGATTAGCTGTAGCGGAACACACAGCATCGTACGCAGGGCTAGTTGACCCCAAGTGAAAATGTGTTCGCGATCAAATCTTCCTATATTTTTCAGAATTTTCGACAAAATCATTGCTTCTTAAATCTTTTGTAAAATATAAAATACTAAAATAAAAATGCGATGTGCCATGTCTCCAGATTTCTAAAACATCGTTCGTTGACCGTTCGACGGAATGCTCATTTCGCAAACTTGTGACGCAGTTGAAATTCAATACTGACGAGATCATTCTAGACCCCGGTTCTAGACATCCTCCAAATTATCCAACCATTCGCGTTAGAGTTCAGCTCGCTTAGAGTATCATAACATTCTTCGGCCTTCGTTTAGATCGACCCTAATCTCTCCCATTTAGGAAACAAATACACAAGCTACCTCGACAAAACTTCGTGCACCATCCAGGACCAAACGCACTACAAATCTGTCTTGACGTCATCATCTCCTTACATGGTAATCGGCATACCGTATTTTTTAGCAAGGAGACACAGAATACGTCGGAGTATTCAGTTTCAAAACGTATTACATAGTGTGATGTTGTCAAAAAAAGGTAATGTTACTGCAGTGGTATAAATTACAAAACACAAAAGTTCAAATCAGTTATTTTGGACTGGCTTTACCCAACATTTCATATTGTTTCTTATGCCAGATTTGACCACGTACTTACTGGCGACCCCTTTACATGCAAATTTTGTGTCAAATGGTGTGTTCTCCTGGAAAAACAAACGTACGATTTCTATATGAAGGAGGCGAAATTTGCCCTCAAAACTCGAAACCACCCCTTTATGGGGTGTACCTAGCTATTTTGAACGAGCTTCTCGAATCTGCAGCTCTATTTCGAAATGATGGTCTGGTTTTCTCAGCTCAAGGATAAGTGTTCTCCATCGCTGTGGGCATTACTATTCTCAACTGGGGGTACAGTTTCCAGTCGTAATGTTTTTCATTGTGTCCGGGATATAAAACCTTTCCTTTTCAAACTTTCACTTTGATTAACACTAGTCCACATCTTGTCAGTGATTAAACATGTTTCAAGTTTAAATGTTAAATTCTGGTCTCGAGCCCTCCTGTTCGACCAAACTGAAATTACCCCTCCCACTTTGGCTCGTCCAGTGGTGTGTGTAGCAAGGGTCGTGCCATCGCTTAGGAAACGGAGGGTGCATTAATTGTTGCATTTCGATGCACATTTTGATTATATTCAGAAGATTTTGTGGCAAAAACTCAGATAGAGAAGCATTTATATTCACATCTCACTTATTCAAGACTGGCTGAGAGCAGCACTTCTCATTAAGTTAGCATCATACGCCATTTATTATGCCAAGAAAGATGAAGCCAAGACATTTTGCCCTCCCTGGTCTCAGCCAGAAATGGTTATACCTTACAGAGTTTTTTCCCACGGAATGAAAACAAATGTACTTGGGCTGAGGCCCAAGTACAATAATAATTTATTTTTCTAAAGCGATTTCCATCAATAAAATATCAAACCGCTTTACAATAAAATACAAGATGAAAATACAATAATAATAAAAGTACCATAAAAATGCTCAGGTTAAAATACAACAAGTACATTAAAATACTCCGTTAAAAATACAAACTCTACAATGCAACATGATACGAACATCAAAACGAGACTTAATCATTATAGTACTTTCTGAAGAGATATGTTTTCAGAGATATTTTAAAAGAGGCAACAGATGGTGACAATCTAATTTCTTTTGGTAAAGCATTCCATAAAGTGGGAGCAGCATTAGAAAAAGAACGGTAACCAAAATGTTTCTGTTCCCAGTTCACCGGCTCCAAAATTGGTGTGAACGCTGAGCGTGTAAACCGTTTAGGAACGTGAACTGTGATAAGATCAGAAAGATAAGCAGGTGCTTGATCATGCAAAATTTTATACACAAAAAGAAGAATTTTGAAATTAATTCTAGCATGGATAGGCAACCAGTGAAGCTCACGTCTCACTGGTGTGATGTGTTCATGCATTTTGTGCGTGTAACTAGACGAGCAGCAGAATTTTGAAGTAACTGAAGTTTACAGAGGTATTTGTCTTCGATACCGAACAGCAAGCTGTTGCAGTAATCGAGACGACGGTGACGTGATGTTACAAAAGCATGCACGAGTCTTTCACTGTTTGAACGATCTAAAACATTTCTAATACGACCAATTCTATATATGAGCGAACGATGCACACTGACATAATTTCAAAATTTGAGTACTCATATCTGCACAGCAATTTAAATAAACACCAAGATCACGAACAGATTTAGACGTATAGTAACATCAGTGGTCCCTACTCGAAGAGATGACAGATCAACTGATTTCTTAAACTTTGAATAGAAGTGGATCACTTCTGTCTTAGCATCATTCAAAACCAACCGATTTTCAATCATCCATTGACGAATATCATCAATACAAAGTTACCCAACATTTTACGATTTGAAATTTAATATGGCTGCCATCCCTGTGTTAACTCTATGGGGAAAAAAAATTTCGAAAAACTAAGCTGGTAAAAATGTTTTCTTTCTCCAAGAGCTGTAAAATGACCCAATCGAGTGGTAGATCTGAAAAAACTGTAGAAATTTGAGTCTGAATATCTGTCCCTGAAGAACATTCTACATAAAGTCATATTCAGGGTAGATCAATGGTAACAGTAGATGAGGATATACAACACAATATAAATAGTACGGTATATATGTACACACAAACACACAAATTTGCATAACTTATTAATTTATACGACTTTAATACCAGTATACACACATAAATACCAATACTGGTACATAAATCATTTTAATGTATACCGGTACATGTAGGATCAGGAAGGCCTGGATTCTATATCCCAATCCAGAATCCTTGTGTATTCCTTTCATTTTCCTGAATCTGGCATCAATTATAAACTGTAAAACTAGACATTTTCTACAGCTGTGTAAATTTTTACACTTGACACGTGCGGGGTTAGGTCTGGTATACTGATAGTCGAGCTTAAAGTGCATAGTTCAAGGAAAAATACAACCTTTGCCATTTTCATCTAGAACATGTATTTCTTTATCATAACGTTGGTAGTGATGATATTTTCCAGTGTCCTAACTGCAGGGCATATAAACTTTCATTTGAGTTGTAATCAAGCATTTTCCTGATACTGGTTATAAATATGTTGACTTTTCACGATTTTACCATTTCAATCATGTGTGATGATTGTTTAAAAATTCTTCAAAGTTGGATTCAACCTCAATGTAAATGTGAGAAATGTGCACTATGAAGATTACACATCATCCAGTTTTACAGTATATAACAACCTCTTCGACATATTGGTAGTCACGCATTTCAGGACAAGTGGTGCACAGAAAGCATAGTCACCCATTTTACGCTTACAATAGATATTACTGTTTCACGGAACATAGCTGAATTACTTCTTCTATAATTGTATTGACACTATGACATTTTGGCAAACAACAAATATCAAAATTTATTCTGAGGGGATGGGATAATGTTTAAACAGAGTAGAAATCTTTGTGATTTGAGATCAATGTTCCCTCACAGGATAAAACATTTGAGCACACACATTTATCTTTTGCATTTGCAGACAGACAGGGTAATACTGCAATTCATCAGATCCATCAAAAAGTACAGCGTTGCCATCCATCATTATCAATATCCACATTTTAATAGCTGCTAGATTAGGAATATCTCTTTTCAGTCAGCTTGATTTATTTCCCTCTATGTCTAAATGTCAGAGGAAAATTCACTCTGCTAAATCCATTTTGGTATGGAAGTTTGATAGCTGACAAGGAGAAGACAAGGCACAAAGTAATTAGCTTCATTGCCATGCTCCCGACCTAACACTGAATCTCAGTTTTTCAAAATCAACCATTGAAATGCAAAGCACGATTTGAACATGTAGCTTTTTCGGCATGCTATTTTGGCATGCTTTCAAAATTCTTTCTCATATTTCTTGAAGGGGAATAGTATCACAATTGCATTGCCTGGAAAGTCACATAGCATGATCAATTTGTAAACTTAGAAAATAATATTACACTATCACTAACACACATGTCGGGGTACAAACACGATGCACATCTTCTTTCTAATGTTCCTTCCTTCAGCATTTGTACACATACTTCTCTGTCTGAACTAAACTTGCCTAAAAGCAACGATGACACAGTTAAAGCACTGATTGAAATAGTTGAAATCCACATTTACTTCTAAATTTTTTACACCAGATGATATTAATCTCCATCATGATACCATACATGTACCCGTTTATGTCGTACATATATTGGTATATGAACACAACTGTGTAAACTACATTGTACTATTGGTTATTAATTTAAAGTGTGATTTGAATATGACAGTCTAAAACACTACACAATAGTATTGACTTTTGTACACCCAACGTACAGTATACCGGTATTGTAAGTACGACTATCAGTTGGCTTGGTAAACACACTTGTACCGGTACATTGTGTGCCAGCATTTACCATATTTTTCATCCCTGTAAGCACCCATGCTCGGGCAAGAGCCCAACTCCAACTTTCATAGAACGTTTCAAATTGAGGTGATGTTTGGGCAAGCATCCATCTCAAATTTACTGGGTTTTGACGGGAATGGAATATAAAAATTTCAAAATCATTGTGTATGAGTCTTGTTCATTCCACTTCTGTTCTAGCATCGGTAGTTGGTGGCCTTAAAAAGAGCCGTTTGACATAAAACAAATTTGATGACAAATTTTGAACAATGTACATTGTAGCATACATAAGTGTATATAAGTGTATGTCACACTTTTTCTGCCTTTTTTATGATGACAAAATGAAACTAATAATATTTGAACAGGTAGGGTAGGGTCAGGGTAAGCACCAACCATCAATTTCTAAGGAAAATTACATGCCCCCGGGCACTTACGGTAAACTTGGCATTGAGTCCCTTGGCATTAAGTGGAAAAAACAAAACAAAATATACAGATATCTACCTGGACAAATTCTTTGTGGTAAAAACGGAAAAAAGAACATTCTGAGTGGCCACAAAATTTGAACTTTTATAACTTTTGATTTTCCAATGTTTTTTCCATTCCTAAACTGCAGTATTTCGTTTTATTCCTCAAATCACGTTGAAGTGCCTGCGTTCAACAGCAGTCATTTGTTGAGTAACGATAGTTAAAGCTTTCAATGCAACCTGTATATTTGCATGTAATGTTACCTGAGGACATGCCTTGTACAACAGCAATACTACAATAGGAGCTAGTCCAAGACATAATTTCAGTCTGAAATACTGACAGGCTTGTCGTCTGCAGTACAGGCTTGTCGTCGGCAGTAATCTTAATTCTGAACTTCACCATTCTCTCGTAACACCGATCGGTGTTGGCAATTAACTCCTGACGTTTTCCATTTACAATAAGAGATGAGGATACCCAGGAACACTTTGTACTCAAGACAAATTACTCTGTTGATCACAGAGGCACTGATCAAATCACTGAGTGACTGAGCGACCAAGCTATCCGCAATGCCTTGACATATCAAGAGAAATATTGATTTGCAAGCAGTTCAGGTCACCTAGTATGCCCTTTCATTACAGGCAAGGTTTGGGTCCTCTGAATCTCAAGTGACTATCTAATATGCATACCGTATACCACATGCCAGGAACTTCATAACTGTATCAAGTTATTGATTGCAGTTGGCTATGGCAATATTCATGCATTTTCACCAGACACTATCAACAAAATCAATGGATAATATTGAAAGTAGATCACACTTTGCAGACTACACAAAATACATTCCTGTTTTGATAATCATCATAAATTTTTATATTATTCTTTTTTTCATGATAATTGTTATGACTAGGAATTGGAAAGATGTCCTATCATGCCATGCATGTTAATCCAACTGTCAGATATACCCTACCGCATGCATAAAGAGGTACAGTAGTTTGGCCTGCCTTTATAAAATTGGGAGATTTGTTTAGAAAAATCAACCGATGTCATAATGTACTGATCTATCTACAATACATGTTACTCCCAATGCCAGATGAGATACACCCTATTGTATGCAGAACCCAATGTTGGCTTTCCTTTGGGAAGTAAGTTCACTGATGGTTATAGGGTACGTTGTGAGATTATATCTCATGAGAAATTACTGTTGTACACTAAAAAACTTTTGCTCACTAATGTTCACAAACACTGTCATCCTTGAAACCCTATGAATCAATGGGTCAAATTACCAGTACTTTTAATTTAATTATTAAATTGTGGAAAACATGCAATTTCACAAGGGGCGGTCCCTTTACTACATTTGTACACTTTCAATCCTGGAGAATGATTCAATGACATAATTAATTTCATAATATTCAAAAGGTACTGCAAATAGACTGAAAGACTCAGAGTACCTTGCTGTCATTTGTAGCGCCACACTTGGTAGCAACCCTACCAGCAATTTTGCATTTATAACATCTTGTACATATCTATGTGATTAAATAAAATATCACAGAGAAAGTAGTAAGTGCTCTGTATGTGAAAATGTGCATAATCTATCATTTTTTATCAATGAGAATGAATGTCAAAGGAAAACAAACTACTTAAAATATTTTTAGACTGAAAATCATACAACTTAGAGGAGCGAGATTTTTCTCCTCTCTGCTTTTGTGAAAGACATACGACAGTGCTCGCTACCTATACTAGTAATCTGAAAAAATTTGAGGGATCTGAACATGTGTAAAAATCTGAAACGTGTCTCCATGGTCATAGTATTCTGCGAGCGATAAATTAGGACTCATAAAGTGCCTTTCTTGTGATTTCACAGTCACAGTTTCATTTTCAGCGAAAAATTGATAACGTAGATGTTAATAAATACAGTTACGTGTACATGTACTGATCACACATTTATCGGTAGGTTCTATTCCTATGGCACAGTACAAAACCATATATGATACATGTAGGTTCTGTGAATATGGCTACAATACAGAGCCTGTATGATACACCATACTGCATTTTACACCTCTGAATGAAAATATTATCCAGAATTTCTATATCTCTACCACTGTTACCAAGTTACGTGATTTCTTTCCATTTTTAGAATACACCCACTGACGGTGACTTAATTTATGAGCTGCACACTCTACCGCGTATATACAATATCACAATATTACAAATGGAATAACATGACAACGCAGAACAGAGCTATAAATTTTTGATAACTTTGCAGCAACAGAATGGATGAAGTCAGCTAGTGAATATAAAACCTTGAATCTGATGACAAAGCATACAAAGCTTCTGGATTTTTTAATCTTGTTGTTGAAAAACATGGAAAGGCACTTTCTGAAATTTGATAATCTTTGTAAGACTGTGATCAGACAGCTTATCGTATTAAACACAAAGTCATTTGCACTCCGCTCAGTATCTTATTTCATTCATCATCATGCTTCATATTTCAGTTTGAATTTTAAAGCCTGTTGGTGACCTGGAATTAGTAAATCTTTAATATTTCATGCCTGTAAGATTTTTATGTATGAGTGGAAACCAAGGTCAGTATATTAACTGTCCACACCCTGTAGCACATGCAGACAAAAACACTCTAAATTAAAAAAGCCATTACTGACGAACTAGTGCATGTACTTTCAAAATGATCAAGGTCACATGCAATCCATTGAGATCTATACAAACACAAAGGTAGCTCTGCCTGCTTTAAGAGCCCTCTCAAATATCACAGACTACAATTATCATTTATGCATTTTGAAATGGCTGCAAAAATCTCCAGCCCCAGCTTTTGACAAAAGCTCAAGTACGGAAGACACATTTTGAAAAATCTTTTGTCCGTTTGGACAGTGATTTAAAAGCGAACTGGGCAATCAAGCTAGCACAGTAATAGAATATTATGAGAAAACTAGAACATGTATAATATTACAAGAAAACTAGAACATGTATCTTTAACAGATACTAGTGAAGCAAAAAAATAAGATTTCACCTGCGTAGTTGAATCGCAGCTACAAGGAAACTGAGCTTTCTCCAATATCTCCATCTTCTCAGAGGACTATCAGTGCTGCTTTGTTTCCAAACCACACCTCTTTCAGCGACTAGCACAAAGCCATTTATGATCGAACACAGGAAAAACCTACTGCCTGATAGCGGCTGATAATATTGCCTTAACCAGACGACAATAACACTGATGACATTTTTTTCCTGCCGACATGGCTAGAATATCAGCCAACGCACCTTAATGTACGCGAATGGGACACAATCACTCTCTCACACTCAATATGAGCACTTTTCATAAAATATGAAAAACCTGATTACCAAAGCTAATGAAATACATCCATTAACCAAATTTCAGAACTTTAATAATTATGATTGCTGTAATATCAAATGATGTTCAATTTCATAATTTATATGACGCACACACAAAGTGATGATGATGAACACCAAAGCAAAACTATAATGTTATGCTCATAGACTTACCTTCTCTCAACTCTACCTTTCACCAAGTCACAGATACTTCTCTTTTCCAAGCTCTTATCAAAGATTTTTCGGTTTCCTCAAAATACACGGGTGAAGGCAACAACTGTCCTAGACTCTACCGCCCTCTTTTTAATCTTGCACGACGTTCTCTGATTTCATTACTTTTAATTGGATTACTGTTGATTGGGAACTGCTGTTTAGAGCTGGCTGCAATTTGGCACTTTTCAACAACCAATCCAACACATGGTACGCTGCATTCCAATGATACCTCTCCAACCTGCTAGCAAGTTACCATGGCAACCAGAGATCCCAAGACTCTGCCATTATTTCCTTGGCCTGGCTGGATAAATCTGACACTCCCTGAATATTTCACAGATTGGGTTCAGAGAAATCACAGCGAACCTTTTTCTTCTTTTTCCCTTTTTTGAATAATAGATGGAAATCGGTTGTTCATCTGTGACTTCTTATCCTCAAATGAGCAATTTCGAATTTTTTTTTTCTTTACATGCCAAAGCTGTCTGACAGTCAAACATGATGAGAAACTCCTTCAATGTCTCCCAAGACAAACCCCCCGGAGAGAATTTTTCATCAAAGCTGCCATGTAATTTTTGAATATTTTACGAGCAGGTAGTCACTGGCATATTGTTGAGCTGAAAGCATTTGTCACACTGACAGCTCACGAAACAACATTAAATAGAAGGGTGTACACTCAACTGAGTAATGTCATGGTAACTGACAGATCTCTCAATGTGAATAGACCATCTCATGTCGTATCTTACTTTTTATTTTTAAATGAAACTAATTTTCAGCAGCGGTTTCTGGAAGTCATGGCGTGTTGAAAATGCCAGCATTTATTTCATCACGGCGATTCTACCCCTCACGCAACCGTGCAACCTCCCCCACAATCAATGCAACTGAATGGACACATTCTGGTTCATTAGATATACAATAAGTGGCAATGTGCAGAGGAAAAATCATTATCAAACTATATGACCTGAAACCTGACCCTAGGATACTAATCAGACTGCTTAGATTCCATCTCCAATAAACATAATCTATAATACTCTCTCGCAGAAAGCTAGCCCGCACATTAATAATCAATGCCAGTAGCAGTAAATGGACTGCTTTTGCAGTAATGTCAGCTTCCTGCCTGGATCAATCTGACAGGCTTCCCATCAAAGAGAGGGGACACTCGCTGGGTTTTTTCACATTGCTGTCTCCAGGATACAACTAGGATGTCATGACATTTAAAATTCACGATTACTGGTGTTTTTCTTGGTGACAAATCTGTTTCGTTCTACAGAAAAGCTGGCCGTTTCATTTGCATTTCATAAATTAAAAGTTTTAAGTAAATGTACATATTAAATGTATTAATGAACACACACTAAACGCAGCTTTACTGAATGAAATACAGCATACGTAAAATGATCTGTAGCGAGAGGAAAAAGACACGACAAATACCTCCTGAAATCTGACCTCTTCAAAAATATTTTACTCTGTTATAACCGATCTCGGTCTATAATTACTTTAATATTTTGTAAATTTTAACTTTCATGGTCAAGATTTGGATGACCACTGAAAGAGAACTTTTTGGCAAAGATAAATTTCAAGGTAAATGACATTATGCCTTTTTCAAATAATAGACTTTTTAAAATTGCCTTGCTGCTGCATGTGAAGTCAGCTTCCTGGACGAGACAGGAATAAATTCTGAGGTATTTTGTAGATATCATTCCTTACACTCCAGCGTTGACCTGTCATTAATCACAAATATGATCTGAATGCATAACTCTAACCAAGGTCACTGATTTCAAACAATTATCAGCAATGACCCTGGACTTCTCATTTTGTGGAAGCCACAGACATTTGGCAAATTGTCAGTGACGGCGAGCGCAAATATACTGCAGCACATGAGCCTCTCCCTTTGCCTTGATTGGGACAAGTGACCTATAAGTAATCACACCGTCTGACACTATTATGCTGAATGGAAAGTTGTCAGCTCTGATTCCCTCTCAAACAATAGCTTGCCATCCCTCTTGACAGATGATATTTCATTGCAAGATTTTTTCCCCTGCTAAACTCCACTCATTAATACTCCTCTCTCTCCTCTAAGCCACAACTTTTGTGAAGCAGAAGGAAGCAAAGAGGCAGTTGCCAGGCAACAAAGTTAATACAGCTTGAGGATGAAATACTGCTAATCTCAAGATTCTTGGATGAAATTCAAGATGACTACATGTTACCATGGCAATATGAAATTTCTCCTAATTTATTTCCTGAGTTCTGCCTTTGAGTAGGATCTCGATGGGATGAGGCAGCACTGAACGAAAGTAAAGCCCTGGGTCAAATTTCCTCTATTCTTTTGAATATATGACATTTGATGATACCTTGGCAGTAATCTCTATAGTATAAACCTTCAGATAAAGTTTACAAAGGCAATGACCAGCTGTTTCCATTGTGCATCTTCTATAAATTGAACCGCATCAGATAACAGTAGGTGATGAGGGAAGCTCAGTGAGGGAAGCAAACTGAAAAGTTGGTATCGACGGTAAATATTTCATTTCCAATGGCATGTTTAGAGCTGTGCTACAGACAATAGGTGGCTGGTTATCTATCATGTTTTGTTATGCTGGATGGGTTGATAATGGCAGGAGATGTATTACTGAATAGCTACAATGGGGAAAGATTTGAAAATGCAATCAGATAATAAAGCATACAGAAAATAAATTACATCATAAATGAAGTAACAAAATTACCATCTTTGACATATAGGGGTTAACTTTGTTATCACACATATCAACAGAGCTTTGTTTCTGGTGAATGAAGCCACTGTGTTGAGGGGCTGTGCACAAACATGCTACCTTGTAACCGGGGAATATTCTCTCAAAAATGCTGGTAAATGGAAAATCTTATCAAGTTATGAAATTCTTCTGGTACATAGTAGAAAGTACAAAATATGAAATTTACATGCTACGCCTAGAACAGTAATGAGTGCATGCATAAATTTGATGAGTGATTGCTCTTCGTGATCTTATTATACAGAGCAGTATTCAAAATATATGAATATTGTTCTCCATTGACAATGACTCATTATCTCTGGATACGCATACTGAAGCAATACTCATTAATACACTTCACATAAATGAATACTAATCAGCTTCTAGCATTAGCATATTTCTTGTTCCACTCCAAATCTTGTTGAAATGCATAACCTGCCTGTGTATGTGTGCGCATGTGTCTGTATGTGATTGTTGATGAGGCCAAAGTAAGTAAATTCTTTGTTTTGCGTCCGCGCGCGCCTAGGTTTTTGGAGATTTTCAGGAAAAAAAACACAAACGTTCCTTTCAAAATTTCGCCGTTGGTGGCGCTATTTGTCGCAAAAACAGGTCGTGGCTTTTTATTTTGCGGCGAAACACTCCTTTACGGCAGTCGGATTTCACTAATGGACCATGCGGTGGCGTAAAACGGTACTCTCTACACATTTACCCCTGTCGATACTCGCCGTCTCACAATCATTCTCGCTGTCTGTTGTGGCTTTACCTGTTGTTGCTTTGCCTTGTCACGGAAGAAAACGGATGAAAGCAGGGAATTAATCGACGTTACAAAACAGGAAACCTTTGCACGGCAATTAACTTGAAGGCATAGTCATCGCGAGCAACCCGGACTTAAACAGAGAGAGATTCAGTCAGCCGGTTGGACTTGAGTAGGCTTATGGTAAACGGAAAAATCGGAAAGTGTTGAAGCCTATCATAGTTTATCAGTCTTTCAGGTTTGCCAACAATTTTGTTCATCTGTCCATTTTAACTTTAAACAAAAACAAACCAGTGATCAGTCCTGTTAACGAAATGCCTTTATGTGCTATTTTGTTCAGTTTGGGTAAGGGAAAGTTATCCTTAAGGATAAAATTCATCTGTGAAAGTTAAAACTTGTAGTAGGCAGTCGTAGCTGCTTTTGAAGGAGGTCACACTTTCTGCATTAATGACATCGGCTGGTAATTTATTCCAAGTATCCACAACTCTTGTTGAAAAAAGTACTTCCTTGTGTCAAGTCGAATTGCAAGTTCTCGAGTCAGCTGCTAACTCAAGTAAAAGGTTACAGTGGTCGTAGTCTTTGATAATTTTGTAGAGTTCAATCACGTCGCCACGAATGTTTTTGTTTGTTTAAGTGTTATATGTGTTATTAAATCAAGCTGTTTAAGTCTGTTTTTGTAAATTGCAGTGTGGGGGTTCAGGTATCATTTTTGTTGCCTTGCGTTGCACTTTTTCTCAGATGTTTATGTCCTTTTGTAGCCATGGTGACCAAGCTTGTACCAAATATTCGAGCTGTGGTCTAACAAGTTGCTTGTAAAGAGGAAGAATGACATGTTTTGATTTGATTAACAGTGATCGTTTGTTGAAACCAAACATTCCGTTTGCCTTTTTTGCAAACTTAACACACTTGCTTGACGGTTTTAAGGTAGAATGAAGAATTTTTTTGGCTTGTCAAAATCAGCTTGTAGAATTTTAGGGTCACTACAGTTTCGCAAGGAGTGATATTTCTTGGTATTGTGAGTAAGTTCAGAGTTTAGAACTAATTTCGCCGTCAGTGTGATTGATGTACATTAGAAAGAGTACTGGTCCAAGAACTGAACCCTGAGTGACACCACTTGTGACGTATTCTCCATTCACATGATGCTCCATTTATGACTACTGGCTCTTTTGTATTCGTCAACCAAGCTTTGATCCACTGTAGAATATTTCCATTTATGCCATGATACTTCATCTTTTCAAAAAGTCTGGGCTGTGGTACTTTGAAAGTGCAAGGAAAATAGATGTGAAGTTTCCACCTAATGTCGGGTCTGATGAGTCTGTGTTTTGAGACTGGCAATTGCGAAATGATTTCATTGATTTGATGGAAAGGAAAGGTGCTGGTTTTACGGATTGTCCCGAGGAAGGTACAGGGAAGACTTTTGTCGATGATATCGCCAGTGTCTTGTTCTCTCTGATACCACATCTTTCTAAAATTGAATACAGATGCTTTAGGTTACCCAATGTGTTTGATGTTTTCTTTCAAAACAAAGACACCTTTCAGCAAAACTATGACATTCCATCAGAGCATATGACATTCCATCAGAGCATAAACATTACCCAAGAAAATTACACTTGAAAGAAACGTGCAAGAACTTGAGGACAAAAGACTGCTACTGTATACTGTTATAGTGTACCCATTCCTCAAAGTGTCCAGATTTAAGTAATTTGATGAGGCTGTCAAGGTGCTGTGCATGTGGACCCTTTGAATGCACAAAAAGACATCTAAAACTAATAAGAGAAAAGCAAACTTTGAAGAATGACTTTATTTTGATCCATTTGTTATGAAAATGCATACAGAGATCATACAGTGTGTCACACTATGACAGGAGTATTCAAGTTGTTTGAGAAAAATTGTCCTATAAAGGCAAACTGATTTTGTGTTAAATTTTCTGTGTGTGTTTTTTAACCGCTTACCCGCGTACCTTTTAGGATTTTGAGTGGACGCAAACAAAGAATTTACTTACTTTGGCCTGACTGAATTTTAATCAGGACAAGACTTTATCTGTCAACAATTTGAATAATGCTGCTAATTTTACTCTACCCACATTGATTGAATGGCTGACATTTGGAGTTTCAACATCCTTTAAGGAGGAGAATAATATACTGATCTTGTTCTAAATAATGTAACTAGCAAGAAATAGTAATTAGACACGAGAAGGTAATTACAAAAATGATGACGACTCTGATGGTCCTTTGTGCTAGTTTATTGAATTCTTTCATTTAGAGTTTATTTCCATGTGGTCATCTCATTTCAATATTAGTATTTCTCTAAAAAACTACATAAAGGTAAAGGTATATGATACATGGACCTGGTTGGGTATGTGCTAAAAATAGATTAATCAAAAAGAAGAACATTGTCAATGACACAATGTCAATGACAACATGGGCCACAAAAATAAATTTTAGCGAAATATTACTTACTTTGCAGATAAAAATCACGCTGTGAAACTAATTATAAGTATAATAAAAATAGTCTTGGATAAAGATGTTTTGGTTTATATGTCACTACTTGTATTGAACTTTCAGTCAATAGCTTCTCAAGAAACACAGCTGCGCAGACCACAGTTATTAGCACATTGAGACCTGGCGTGGCTAAATTCACAAAATTATTTAGAAAAGTATGTTGAAAGTTAAATTTGCTAGTGCGGATGCGTTTCCTTGCATGATCTGACAATGTATTTTATGAGGCGAGAGGCACCGCTCTTTCCTCTCCCTGGAGTTGAAGAAAATGTAAAGATAATCATGTCAGTACTCTATCCTAGGTTTGATAACAGTGAAGTATGCTTCCGATGGTCTTTACATTTGTTTAAAGTAACAGAGTGCATGTAATTCCAAGTCACAGAAATATGCAGCAAATGCATGCATGTGCAGAAGATTTACATATCATTATGCGAACTCAATATCATCTTACTGGAAAAAACATCTTTGCTGCACTTATGTATGGCTTCCATATCATTACATATGAGTAAATAATATGTATCTGCAAGGTCTCTCATTTGCCTGATAGTGAAAATTGAAAGCAATTCAGGCCCCTGTTGGTAAAAGCTAGGGTTCAGGAACAAAATTAAACACCACTCTATCTTAACCACAGTTACTCTGTAGAGTCTGAAAATCTGAAAAGAATATATTGTATACAGCAGTTTGTCTTGACTGAGCCAAAACAAATTTAATTCTTTAGCAGGGTTGGTAGGTTTCAGAGTTTAGGCCTGTACAATACACTGGCACAGATCTAAACAATCAGGAACTTAAATATGTACTTTGTGTGACAAGAAAACCCACACTGGTAACCAGCAGTGCCAATAAATGTAGACTTAACAAAGCTTCTGAAGTGAAGTAAGATATTGTGAATTGAGAAAAGTAACAAAGAGAAAAGAAAAAATATTAGGAGCACTATGCTATTGACATGTAAATATACACTGTACATGTACATGTAATGCTGAAAGATTAAAGATATTTAATGCAAGTTCTCCTCACCATCTGGAGAGTGTAATGATGGGTGACAGTGGAAGTACATACAAACATTTTCAAATGTTCCAAAATCTCAACCCAATAAAATAGTTCAGGCAAAAGCCTGATGCCAACAAACAATGCAAAGTTGACAAAATCGCAAGTGATATACAGTGTGCACCTGAACTTTAGAAGATTTCTTTACTCTTTGAGTTAGCCCTATCCCAATGCAGGAGCTGTATAAAGTTTTTAGGGGAGACACGTAGTATGTATGAGTTGGAGTATTTGTAAAATATTTGTATTGCAGAATGTTAAAACATGTTAATTACATTCTCAGAAAGGCTCTGCCTCATCTGTTGCAAAAAAAAATAGAAACTCTTTTGTGAATCTCTGTACAATGCAACATTCTCTAAACTGAGATGATGAATGTTGCTGTGATGACGGTTATCAGTGTTGCATAAAACTAATAACACACGACTCTAAATGAAATGAAAGTGACCTGGGAAATTGCATGACTGAATCGCTGCTGATACACACCTATATATCTGGTTATGACATTGGTCAAAGAATATAACTACAGTGACTGGGCTGGGTTGACTCCACAACCATTTGTTCAACTTCTAACACTACAGATGCCTATTTACTGTTTCTAAACAATAGTACATGATTCAGTAAATTCTTAATAATGTTTAAATACAACAAATACAATCATGAGATCTCAGTCCTTAATATTGAAAATGAAATTTGCCATAAAACAATTTCACAATAATTTTAAGTTGGGTTATGTCAGAAGAAAGATACAAAACACTGTATCTGATTTCATGAGAATACTCAGAACATATTATCATGATGGTTACAATATCGCAGGCTTTCTGTTTCAAACTGAAACTAAGCGATTATCATCCAAAATTGAACAAAGCATGAATC
Source organism: Ptychodera flava (assembly GCF_041260155.1). Classification (NCBI taxonomy): domain Eukaryota; kingdom Metazoa; phylum Hemichordata; class Enteropneusta; family Ptychoderidae; genus Ptychodera; species Ptychodera flava. The sequence continues at coordinate 16,474,457 of NC_091936.1, forward strand.
TTATCACATGGAAGAAAGAAATACTGCTACAATGAAGCACACTGATGAGCCAGATAACATTATCACAAATTTCATTTTACATGCAAATTAGCGAAGCTTTTCTGAGCTAATGCAATTTTGAATTATACTAAATAAATCCTGATTTATGAACAAATATTGAACAAAAGTTTTTCTTCCACTGTGTCGAGAATTAATATTACATCTGAGAGCATGATACAAAACTAATCAGACTAAAAAGGTTTTTTGAATTTGTGTTGAATTTGTGCTGGTTGTTATGGAGAACTGATGGGCTCTTTGTTCATGGTTACATTTGTACCCTTTTATTATTGTATGAAATTTCATCAGGCTCTGTCTGGTGAACACAAAGGAGTAATCTTCTGTTACAAATCAGAATGTAAATGATCTAATTTCCTAACCAGCCCATGCTAAATTACCATATGAAAGCTGATAATTTGAATGACAAAAGAAGTGTTATGTAAATTTTAAAAGTACAGGTTTTTCAATGAATTTTGCATTCTGTATGCTAATTGGCAAGTTCCCAGTATACTGTATACTCTCATGATTGCATGCAATTCAGATGCCAGCCAGAGTGAGTTTATGTGACTCCATTTGTAAAGAACAGACGTTGCAATTGCATGCAGTTTCTTATCCTCCAAAAATACCCTGTGCAGCTTTCTGATCTGTATGGTCATTGAGGAAATGACTTTCAGATTACTTCAAAATTTACTCACTGTGATCCGTACACATATGGCATCACAGGTCATATATTTGTCCCTAGTTGGGTTTACATGTTAATGATGAAGGATACTATCAGGAGAATTTCTCAACTCCCAAACAACTTTACAAAACTACAGTCCTTGAGATACAGTTATCTATAGGGAATAGCAAAGTTTTCCTACCTTCTTAATTATCATTATGACCTGGGGTAAATGCAACATCAGGGAATATTAATTTTAAAATTATTTCTTATATTATTTAGAATAACTGTTTATCAATGGCAAGAAAAAGTGGCCATGATATGTATAGCAGCCACTAATTTTTTACTAGTGAATAAAGAGTTTAATGCCATCATAAACAGTTGATACACCTTGTCCATCATTTCTGCAGGATAGGCTATCAAAGTCGACATTCTGATTGTAGTTTGTGTTTTTTTGACATTCTATTTATAGAACTCACTCACAGTAAAAGAATTGAGGTAATGGCAGCAATGAGATGACATTGCTGTATGTTGGGTAATTACAACTGATGTCTAGCATATGCTGTATCTTAACATGTAAGAGTGTCAGAATGAGCCAATTTTGAACAATGTCTGTTGAGTGCATCCAAGCATTTGAAATGTGTAGTAACTGAAAGACTGATTACGTTTCAGACAACAGCAACTTGCCAGCATTTCCAATACAATATATGCTATTTTTGGTCCAAAATAAATGGAAAGAGGGACTTGTTTGCAATTTTCACAGTTCATGGGTTTCCATATTTAGAAGAAGTGCCTTTTTGGTCAGCTTCCCTTCCCCTCTTAATTTTGAATTCTTTGTCGATGGGGAAGAAGCAGGGTGGCATAGAGAAATCTTTATCATTCTATCTGATCAATATTGGGTAATTCTAAGCATAGACTCTGCACAGATAATCATCCAAAACATCATTAAAAATAAAAATTGTACACAATTAGTTATAACCTCTGTAAGACACCAATCTATTTGAAAGAGTGGATTGAATTCATAGCAAAACGGGAAATTTTGCATCAAGTCAGTATGCTAGCCTTATGATTCAGGGATGCAATTATATAGGACTGCTGGCTGCTACCATCATGTAATGAAGAATATCACCTAAAGTCAAGAAGAATATTTGATAGGATTGACCAAAGTGATTACAATGTGTTTGCTCCAAGGATGTTGTGAGCAGAGCAGCATGTCAATGCTTGCTGTCATGACAGCACCTCTTGCCACTGACTAGCGAGTTATTTTTTCCGTGTTTGACTTTATATTCCTGTAGCAATTTTTGATTACAACAAAAAGAAGGCTTCAGGAATATACCACATACAAACTTACCTGGAAGTGATATAAAAATGTAACTTTACAAATACAATAATATGTCTAAATTAGTTTATGAATAAAAGTGAACTGTTTATTTTAACATATGATACTTGATACACACTGTAAGCAATATATACAGTAAGAATCAATGTAAAAACAGGCACATATTAATGAGCAGTATTTTTTCTCTTACTTCGTTAGAGGGTATCACTATCATTTATTCAGAGTTTGTATTACTTTCCCTGTCAACTCGCAGCAAAAAAACAAAAACAAATGCTCCTCTTCGGCTTTGCTTATAACCAACAACGTGTGTAATTTTTTTTTTTACAAAGCTTGAATATATTGGCATATGGTGAATCTACATGATCTGCGATGTTACCATTTTGAAAGACTGACACGACAATGAATGAAACAATGAAAAACAACTCATAAAATTATATAATGACAACCTAATCTAACACTAAAGACATTATGTCATGCGCTGAAGCAAATAATATACCCCGGTAGTATCTTCGCTCCGTTTGGCAACGTGCACCAACCTCTACAACAAAATGCAGCGATACGATTTCACCTCGACTTCAATGCAGTGTGAACGCCTCGCCTCAAATTAATGCCTCGAATGGAAAAGAAAATTTCCTGCAACGAGCCTCATCCGCATCCCGAAATGTGCCTCGTCTACTGGAGAAAATGATCGACCCCTGAATGGAACAATTTCAAACCTTTGCCAGACAGAAATTCATTTCCAACAACCGTCGTGAAATACCGTCTTGACGTTCCAAAAAAAATGTGACAGTTAAGAGTAATTATTTGCTCGTTTGCATAGCGATCTTCTTAGAAAATACTCGCGATGAATAATTCATCAAGCTGCAAAGACGCAGAAACCGATAGACGACGCAAACGAGCGCCAAGACAGTGGCTCGCTCCAGTGCCTGCTGTGCTAGCCTGGTGCCATAATGACACAAACAAATGTACTCAAATAAAATGGCGAATTAACTTCCACATTTTTTATAAATTATGATAATTTGCATAAATATTATAATATAAATTTCAAAATTTAAAATATACGCTTACCGCAAGGTTAACCGTTCAACTCTTGGGTGTCAGCCGATATGCGCGACGGCGATTTCGTGAGGCCTGGTAAGCAAAACGGTGAAAAATGCTGTATCTGCTACATGCCATGGGCCACATAATAACAATCACAATAACACACGTGCGGTTTTTAATAAATTATGCTAATAATAAATCTCATTATTTCACAAATTAATACTATTGACACGAGAAATATGAAATTTCAAAGAAGAGCCCAGGATTTTTCAAATCAACGATACTTACCGAGAATTTTTCGAAAGAATGCAGCGTCGATAGTGTAACAAACGAACCAGCTCAAGTAAGCAGGCATACAGTATGCAAATAAGGTTAAAATATACAACAGTGGGCTCTTCACATTCACTATTGATTTATTTTAATCCGCTCGAGCATAATTTATCTTTGGTAATTAAAAATCCAGAAATTTAACATCATACCGAAATATTGCACTCTTATATGTAAAATTTCACGCCGACACTAGAAATGTTTTTGAAAAATAGACAAAATTTACAGTAGATTTGTTTTTTTGCGGAAGAATATATCATTGTGATGCGTCCGATATAAAATTATTCCTGAATAAATTTAAATATAAAATTAGAGACCCATGACGTCATACAAGATGGCTGATCGGGAGACCCCGGAAGAAAGGGTGAGAGAAACTTTCTTTTCTTGAGACAGGCTCATGCTGTCTGTAAGTTCATCGAGACCGGGAATATACTGAATCTATGGAAACTGAATACAAATATCTGTTTTGCAGATTTTGAGATATGCTTGTGAAAGGCGTATAGTGCGGTGTTGTTTACATCTTGCACACCACAGCAGCTACAGGAAGCCTATCGCGCCTGAAGTTGTCTGCATGCACACCACTTAGCTTACTTCTCATTTTTTGCAGTCAACCGAATAGCCCATACACACGCATTCCTCTAGAACCAATGCTGTTTGCTCGCCAGCATCATCATACCGCTTGAAACATTGTTGAGAAATTCAGCCCTTTTACAAAATAACATGTTTCACTAAACAGTTTTTTTGAAATACAACAACTTCCTTCCCTACGAAGGAGACCGTGGAGCCGCTAGCCGGCCGCTTAGCTCTGAGTGCCTACCTTATCGCAGCCCCTCCCCCTAACCCACATGCCGTCTCAATATACCCGTTTGTGCAGTACACGGTAGCAGACTACATTACATTGGTACCAAAACTGAAAATTTAGACATTGAAACTGTAGCAACAATTCTACAAAATAATTGTAAATACAATACTGTCGACATACTGAGGCCATTTATTTTGTTAAATTTGCAATTTTACTTGAAATCCTGTGGCTGAATTGGTTTTTTTTTCATCTTTAAAATGAATTTTAAGTAAATTCTTTTTTCCAAAGAGCACAATGTGACATGTCGACCCTTCCACCTATTCGCAGATGAAGAAGACAACACTTCAGAGTCATGTCTTTCTAAAAATAAATCAACTAGAAAAAAAACAAACTGCTAGTTTGAGAGAATATTGTAGTTTTATAACTCTGAAGGGAATCTTTGAGAATGGGGAAAGAACTTGAAATATATGAGCAAATCAACATTGAATTGCTTCTGTGTATGTATTGATGCTGTCCTGCTTGGGGGAGGGGAAGATGGGTCAATGTCAGATTGTTCCATTGCCCTCTGTCATAGAGCCTTTTTAGGTAGATTGTAGTATGCTATATTCATAGTGCATGTCTAAAACATCTCTCAGACTTGCAGATATGTTTTTAGTTAACCTCAATATTTATTCAGCAGAATAGAGTCTATAGGTCTTATGCACATGACAAAGCAGAGATTTTTAAACAAGAAAAGAATATGCACAAACTGATGACAATCTTGCCACTTATGAAATTCTCCATTTTCCATTTCATCTTGGTTACTAATTGATGAGGCTGACTCTAAACCATCATAAAAAAGCAAGCAGATTAAAACTTAATTTCCATCAATCATCACTCTACGGCCCAGTATTCATATTAACTTGGTGCTCCTTCACATTATAATATAGTATGTTCCTTCCACATGCAAAGTAACCCTTGGTTGTAGTAGGGTTTTATGGTAAAAATCTCTTGAATACAAATGATATTCTGGTAGCGTATTATTGTAGAGTAGCTCTGTATCTTTTTATTGTCATTTTTCTTCTCCAGAAGTAATATATTTTCCATTGAAATACAAAGTGTGAGAGACTTGCCATCACAATCCATTGTTTACAATTATGCAAATACAATGTTATTGAATGGATTGTATATTCTTTGATCGATCGTCAAAAATGAAATTGGACATACATACCATGCATACATTGACCATATTAACAGACTTATCTCTTATTTTGCATGATTTTATTTTTTTAGGAATTTTATCAAATAACAGTTGACAGCATACACATATTGACCGGCCATGAGGATAACAGCATTCATTTGTTGACAGTAGGTCTGAGAGTTACGCCAGAACAGTCTGTTTCATTAGGCTGTAGGCAGAGGGAAACAGATTTTCATAGGCAACTCTCAGGCCCAAGGGATAACAAATGTATGCTGTTACCTGAATATGGCCAGTCAATATGTTTTCTGTAACACATCTCATCCAATTTTCTTGCAAAACACCAAAAAGTTCCTCCGCTACCATAACTCATTTCAGTCGCAGACGAAACCGCCGTCTCATTTACACTTTCTAGAATGTGCGCATGCAAATAAGTGATCATTTTTGAACTTCCCCTGTCACCAGTTTTTCCAAACTTTTCACCAGTTAACTGTTTTGGAAACTGTTGACTGGCAACTTGCTCTTTGCATGTATCAGCATTAAAATGATGAATGCCACATGACTGTAAATGAACGAATCACGACAGAGAGTTGTGTTACAGCATTTTACAGGAACATGTGATTGCATGAAGAATGTTGATAGCAAATTCTTTACATTTATGTATCACATGGTGATAATATTGTTTCCTTGGTGATGTACAAAATTTCTAATATTGTTTACTTTTGACTTATCACATCATTTTTATGATGTAAACTTTTGGATGATGCACAGTTTATTGACAAACAAGCCCAAAAAACTTACTATTGTCAACTTATAAAACATATTGTTCTGTTTTGTTAAGGAAAGGCCCAGAAAAAATTATCATGGACTTACTGTTATTCTGTTCCACAGGACGGCACAGAAACGGAGGAAGAAGAAGAAGAAGAGGAAGAAGAAGAGGGGTCAACGTCTGATGAATCTGAAATCCAAGAACCAAAGTTGAAATATGAAAGAATTGGCAATGACATGCAGAATATCCTTGACAGAAGTCAGGATGCTGCAAGTTGCCTAGCTGTTCACAGTAAGGTCAGTGAATGGTCAGCCCGTTAAACGAGGGTTTATCTTCCTCCATTTTCTAGGCATAACAGTCATATTTGATTATGTCTTGTCGTAATGTGAATTGATTCATGTAGTCATGCTTTCAGGAACATTAGAAAGAGTCGGTCACCAGTGTAATACTCTGAGGCTGCCGAGCTTTTCATGTTTGTATAATTTGATAAAATAGCTTGTCAAAGAAAACAAAACTGGCAAAGTCTTTTTTTCGAGTGCGTATAGTTTATCTGAGTCACAGCTTTATTTATTGGAAAATGTTCCCTAAAGCTGTTTCGGTCAAAGGAAATACAACGAAATCATCCTCCTATGGTGTTTCAGCAATATGTTTGGAATAGAGGTAAATTGTTCATTGTAATGTTGTAATATTTCTTTAGGCCTCAAGTATAATAGCTTTGATATACCTAAGGAACAACAGTATATGATATTTGGAACATCAATTTACCCCAGACTGTAAACAAAAATACTCACGCCCGAGACACTTGAACCAAAGTGAGTTGAAAAACATGTGACTTTGTCCAGTTTTGTTTCTAACCACCCAGCTATTAAAAGGTTGTGATGGTTTCACTCCATTAGTCTGATATGATTTGAACTGCCAGTTTTGTGTACTTACCGGTATATCAATGATTTGCATATCTTCTGTAAACTTGACAATTGCAAAATGTCTTTCATTGAAGATGCAGTAAAATTTCATCAATTTCAAAACTAAGAGCTGATCTGATCAAAATGAAATGACAAGGTTTTGTAGGATTCACTGTAGTCCATTTTATGTTCTTCTTTTTGAGCCTATTTCCATCGTATTTTGCATTTTTGGGAATATTTTATGTTTTTTACCTTTGTATCTACAATCTAAATAATGACTTCGATGAATATTTATGAATCAGCTGCATTTTAAAGGGATTTCCCACCATTCACTGATCAATAAATGACAATACCAATATTCTCCATCACATAACCTGCACAAAGAATTTTGATGGAATTATCATTAAAATAAAGAGAGGGGACAGTCGCTATCTTTTCAAATTATTTCAGTTATTTGTTTTATGTGAAAAGTTATTTACGTTGTTCTACTCACTGAAACATGTTGAATTATCAGTCATCAGAGCTCAAAATCAACCTTGCATATATGCATAACATGTGAATATGCTGATGACATAATTTCTGGTGTTCACCGTAAATTATGTCATTGAAGCATTTATTGTTCCATATTCAAGCAGTGAGGGGAGTAGAAATCAGAAAAGTGACAATTTAGCATGTTTCAATTAGAAGAACAACATGAATAGTTGCTCACATGAAACAAAAATAACTAATTTAAAAAGATAGCAACTTCGTCCCTCAATGTTATGATATTGATAGGTACAGCACATCTTCTAGTATCACTTTTGTTCACTATAAAACTTGCAATATTTTATCGCCAGAGGAACAAGAAAGTAAAAAATTGATGAATTAAAATGTATTTACGAGGTCTGTTTGGAAGTTGGAATAAAAACGTGCAGATATTTTTTGCAGTTCATGAATATTCAGACAGAAAAAATAATGATTGTAATATTATCCCTCTATAATTGCCTTGGTTTTATGTATGTACATTTAGTTATGCATACACCTGATTATACTAGCATGGGACTTGATTAGATGGGAAGTAATACTATCCCAGAGTTCACCTCATTTGCATAAACTCCATTTACCGAGAACAAGACAAGTTGCCCAGTGCATCATTCAGTATGCATACCTTGGGGCCATATCAATTTATCCGTCTCTCACCTGCTTTCACATTTGTCAATATTCCGTGAAGTAGCATCCATCTGTTGACATACATCCCAGTTTCTAAGTACCTGAACTGTCATGCCGACTGATTGCCCGAACATTCTGTTTGAGTTCACAGCGTATCTTTTTTCTGCTTCAGGTAGTCGATATAACTAACCTTGCCGTAAACCTGTGGTATTTAAGCAAGTTTTACTGTTCGGCATTGGTGTATCTTTCTGTTTTATTTTTAAATTTCTCTTTCAGAACCAATCTTCTTGCTTGTTTTTCCCCTAGGTCACTCTGCGTCATATATATAGTGAAAATCTGAAATGTTTACTTTATAGGGAAATTTTTAATGTTCCCATAAAAATCAAGAGAATAGAGAATAAACTAGAGTCTTTACGCAAACTTGTTTTTTTAATCAGACAAAACAAAAAACAACAATTTGTGAGAAAATGCAAAACATGATGGGAGCAATGTCTGTTCTACTTGAGTACGTCACCTCTTACTTGTCATTGTGATAGAGTATTGGTACATAAATGTCTCGTAAATTTGAAACCCTCGGAAATACTGTGATGAAGTGAATAAAAGTTTATCGGTTGAACGTGAAATTATTTTCCAACTGATATTAGTTTCATGGCATTTGACGTGGAGTGATGTGAGCGGCATTTTGAATAGGAATCGGACATCCCAATGAAGATGTAGATGATGAAGAAACCAATGTCTGACATTTGTATCGCCAGAACTGCAGACTTCATAGCCCGCATTGCTCTCCTGAAATGATCACATGATCACATTATTATCGATGTGCCAATTTCCACACACTCAACGGAAAAATAACTGATGAGAGGAATAATGTTATTCATGTTGTTTGTGAAATTTGCACCATGGGATTTGAACGTGGAATTACCCTCATCAACAGCTTTTTTTCCTGACTTGAATATCAATTTGTTTTGTTTACAGTTCCTTGCCGTGGGTACCCACTGGGGAATAGTTCATGTGTTAGACCACCAAGGAAATAGTATTTCAAACAAAGAATTTGCATCTGTAAGTATTCAAAAAGAAAAATAACTTGTAAAAAAAATTTTTATGCAAAATTTGTATATTAAAAAAACATTTCACAGATCCTGAATATCTATACAAGTTTTAGAATTAGGTCATAACACACGTAGAGATTTTATGAGTCATCATGCAAATATCATTAACATACTTCTGATGTATGAAATATTTTATCAAAGGAGAAGGGCTTTTTAGTTGGCAAGTATCCATTCTGTCCCTCGTAAATATGTTGCACTGAAAGAGACTATATGATTATGAATGGATATGTTTGGAAGCTTTTTCTGATGGTGATGATGATGATGATAATGGTGATGATATTGTTGATGATATTGATGATGATGATGATGATATTGATGGGGAAGATGATGATAATATTGATGGTGAAGATGATGATAATATTGATAATGATGGTGATATTGACAATGATAATATTGATGATGATGATGACATTGATAATATTGATGATGATGATGATGATGATGATGATGATGATGATGATGATATTGATTATGATGGTGATGATGACAATGATGATATTGATGATGATGATGATGATGATGATGATGATTATGATGATGATGATGCAGTGATCAACAAGAACTTACAGGAATAGGACCTGAAACGTTTTGTAGCATTTTTATCATTTCCGTTGTAGAAAACAAGTACATTTCCTATCTGTGCCTTCACTATTTTGTATACAATATATTAGCTGTGCAAACACACAGCCTATTTATGTCTTGTCTTCTTTTTCATTCAGTGGTCAACAATAACAATTGCTCGTACATATTTATGGGATATGTTGATTTCATGGCATTTTGATGTGATTTGGGTATTAGAACGAAAGAAACTTGAATTTTGAAAACAGAACAAAACATTGGGAAATCTCATATCAGTAAAATTTATAGGATAAAAAAAATAATTGTCACTGGTGAGATGTCGGCTGTCCGACATTGAGAAATGAAATTGAAAGGAAGATATAAACCAAGTTCAAATCTTGAAATACCCTATCTCTCATTCATACCAAGGGAACTGATAAAGTACCATTTCACAGACTTGAAGAAATATCCTTCAGGTTCATGTTGATTACAGGTATGCATACATGCCTGTGGTCATGAGAAAATTATATGTTTGATTGGCTCCATGCCTATTGCACTAGTTCGAACACCTACAAATTTTAAAATAATGCAGGACTGTGATATATATATGCTTTGGAGTTCAAGTACACAAACTGAACTAAGATAATGTTGAATGTACAAATTAGTTGCAAATGTGTACCCAATTCTCGGACTCGATGTTCAAGATGGTTCCTTCAGTTAAACTAGCAAAGAAAAAGCCTAAACAAAGTAGCTCAAGCTCTCAGGATTATTAAAGTAGCTGTTTTTTATCAGTTTTGTAGAAGTATATTAGTATGTACAAATTAATATCAATATACAAAGTACAATTTCAAATTTATTTCTATAGTTCCAGAAATATGCAGTCCCCTTCTTCTGTAAAGACATTTTTCATTCAGCAGATTCCAACTTCGATTCACATTCCAGTGTGATCAGACAAAGCAGTAGATATGAGAATGCATGTCAGGTTACGGAATATCCTGTCAAAGTTCCATGATGGAATTTGTCGTGAATGTTTGGTAGCTCCCCAATGTCACGTAGATTCTGAGAAGAATGGCAGCGCAGTCATTTATGAGTGGCATGCCATGTGAGATGTTGATGTACACCAACTCCAAGGAGAGTCATCGTCATAGTTCATAGAGAATAGTTCTTTCCAAGTAGTTACAAAAAACAATTTTAAAACAAAAGTTGACTTTGTGATAAAAAACTCCCTTCAAAAAGATAACACATAGAACCCACACAGGACTGATATTGTCTCATGAATATCAACAGGAAAGTTTAAAACATTTCAAATATATCATCATGTGAATGGAAAATTTATGTGCTTTTTGAAAGTACTTATCTTACACCATCATTGAATTATGAAAGCCTATTAATCTTCAATCCTGATATAACTTTTGCTAGCAATTAAGACAGATACTTTTAAGAAAATATATCCACTAGAATTCCTTTACAGTAATTAGTGCCCTAGCTATAGAGGAGTTTTCTTCACCGTACAACAAGGCTGTTTCCCTTATTTTTCAAATCCATTGATCGAGGTGTGTTTATACTACACTAGCATAAAAACATAACATTTCCGAAATTTATGGAAATATTTAAATATGAATATTCGTAAATTGTTGTCAGTTATACAAGCATGGCCACTGCTGCAGAACCTATGTAATTACCAGTTGACCCTGTAATAGGCAAATTCATGCACTATGGGCTAAAGAATGTTTCCTCTGACATAAGAAAGTTTTGCACATTGTAAGAACAGTAAATGGTGGTATACAACTGACTGAAGTCATTTTCAGAAATTGCTAAATTGACTAAAAGAGGTCAGGTATGTCGTAAAAGACAGGACACAGAGACATTACATAGACACGTAATAAAGTAAATTCTGAATGTGTGAAGTACGTGTGCCATTGACAACTACTTTGATTTTGAAAGCAGTGCCATCTTGTTCTTCAATACGTGTACCCCTTACACACCATCTGATGACTTGTGTAATTCTTTGACTTTTGGTCAAGTCAGGTCGGGGAAAATAACAATATTGCTTACCTTGTGTTGCACATGGTGCACAGTTCTGCATTGTAGATGAAGCCAAACCGCACCATATTCTAGCTACTACAACATTGAATGTAATAGTTTGTGAATCTTTCGCTAATGTGAAAATTGTTTTCTTTTCTGCTTGCTTTCTCGTAATAGCATACAACAACAGTAAATCAGATCAGCTTGGATGACAATGGAGACTACATTGCCAGCTGTTCCGACGACGGAAGGGTAGGTACATGTACACTAATATTGTGCATCGCAAAGTGATCGTAACACACATAAACTCATATTTATTTTTAAATTTCAAGAGTGTGAGTTTCTGAAATAGAGGATGTATGATTTATTTACGGAATCCATGCATGTCCCAAAATATCCTCCTGGAATTTAGGTCATTCCAGGTACACTCATCAATCCCCACTGTTGGCTATCCATATTTGAACTGTTCTCAATCGCGAAAGTAAAGTAGGGTCATTGTCTATCTTTATACAAACATGTCTTTTATATCAAGCTCCCAATGTCATATAGTTGACGTCTATTCAGATTGATTTGAAAAGTGTCAGTGATTTCATGAAAACCTGTGTCATGAATATGTTGAAACGTTTAGATGGAATTGCTTAAATAATTCCTATTGCATGAATACCTTGACCGTTCAGGTTTATTGCTCTCATATTCCATCATGTACCATTGCATAAAGCGGACATTTTCAAGTGATATTGCTCCTTCCAAATCAACTCTCAATTTTTTATCACCGTTCGAATGTTTGCATTCCAAACAAAATGCTATCTCATTGCATAGCAGAAAGTCGTTATTATGTTAGCTTTCCCTTAGAGTTCTCATATTTCTATGGCAGAGCGTAAAAAAAAAAAAGACAATTTTTAACAGCTGAGCTCAGTTTCAAATCATCAGATCTTCACATGCACAATGTATATTGCTGACGGTACACTTGAACTTTGGACAAAATGCTGTTTCTATGCACCAAAACATATTAGAGATCACCAACGTATTGGCTTCCTCTTTGCCGCAGTGAAATCTTAACAAGACTGCATCAGATATCCAAATCATGTCACTCAACGAAAAAAGCGCATCAGTCTTTGGTCTCAGATTACTGCCTAAGTGACTCAGCTGTGCCTTGTGTATTACTTTCTTCATTTCAAAGAATGCTGGACAGGACACCCCGGTTAATACTTTAATTACTACCGTAGTTGAAATAATATCCTTGATTAATAAGACCTGGATGCTCAACCTTGTCAATCACCGTCAATCAAAATGATCGGGTGACAGATATTTTATCCCAGTAGTGTGGGTTTACTACATACAATGTACATAGCCATGGAAATAGAAAGTCAATGAAAAATATCTTTACACATCTGTACTTTAATCTGTTTTCTTTGAGTGGCAAGTGATCCTGGGTCAAGTAAAGACCTTCAGCTATTTACTTATTCATTTATTATTTAATTGGTTATTCGTACATATTTTTGTAGGTCTGTATGTTTGTTTGTTTTTGAATGAAAATTAACAAAATTAGAATTTTCAGATATATTGTCTGTATAATGATCATCAATGCTACAACTCAACCTCAACTTTGTTTAATGGAGAAAAATTTCCAGGCCACAGGATGAGTTCTCAGACTCGAACGGATTCAGTTTTAAGTCATTAAAATTGAGGTTTACTGGGAAAGGACGCTGAAAGAAATGAGTCTAAAGGCAATGTTAGGTTCAGAACTGAAATACATGATGAATGGATGAGATGACAATATCTGTGGGATGAATGAAAATAGCAGTACAGTAGGTGGGCGGGAAATTAGAGGTTAAAAGCCTTGATGTGAAGGCTGCAAGATCAATATTGACAAAGCATCCCTCAAGGGGTCCAAAAATTACTGGATGGAAAAGCTTCGATACTGACTCATCACTGCTTAAAAAGCACTGATATGACAGAGGATGGGCGTCCCATGAGATCTAGCCGCCAGATATATGTATATATGTATCTGCCCTCTGCTTTAAAAACAACTTAATTATTCAAGAGATACGGTAAAGTGCCATGGAACACCTTGAGAGGGCTATGTCAGCTCTCAACAGAATTGATTCCTGAGTTTGATTGGTGTATGTACCTCTTTGTATGATGGGTAACTTTTCTTTTTGTCTTTCAATGTCTTCATGTTCTTTTCACTTTCTCATTATTTTACCATTTTCATTTCATACCGTATGTACTTTTGTATGGTATTTATAAATCTACATTTATCCACCAGACAAAAAAAATAAACTTACCGGTTGTATTACTGTCATTTTACCCACACACATAAACACACATGGGTTTTATATTTGTATATATGTATATATATATATATAGAGAGAGAGAGAGAGAGAGAGAGAGAGAGAGAGAGAGAGAGAGAGGTGTACTGGTACAAACATACACGTAACCCCACTTGTATACTGTATATATACAATGTACTTCTTACGGATGTGTGCGTCACTTTATGTGAAATATCAACTTGAACGGTTTTCTGTGTATTCTGTAGTATTGTTGTAAATTAAAAAAGAAACATTAAACAAACCTGACAGTAGCATATTTTATCAATGATAGATTTCCTTTTTTCTGAATAATTTTTCTGAATAATTCATTGTTTGAAAGCCCTGGATGGTGATGAGTTCATAAGTTTGCATAGATGCATTAATGTTTAATATCCAGAATCCATACAATAATGGCAAGTTTGATCATTTGTCTGTACATGTTCATAGTGCGATCTCTGATATAAAGGTTATCATTGATGGTAAGAATTCATCATCACACCTCAAGCACAGGTCACACAATGGGGCTGTTGCTATCAAAACTCTCTAATTTGGTTCAATATTTGAAATGAAGAATATTCAAAATATTTGATATGTTGCAGTCCTGGAGATTGACATGTCCACAAAAATGTCAACAGCTCCGGATAAAGAGTAGTGCTATGTTTGAAAGTGCGTGTCAACTCGCAGTGTAGTTGAAAGTTGTATATATGCCGTATAAGAATTGCAGAAGACAGTAGTTGTAGAAGACTAGTTTACTGAACAAAATCTCTGTCGTTTTACTATTTATGTTTGATTGCAGTAGTCCGTCGGGTCGTTTCTTCATTTAGTTTTTATGGAACTGAACATGTATTCCAACACTGATTATTTTATCTCGTAGCCAGTAGTTTTCACTTTTAGTGGTCATTTCTTCCGAGGAGGGCTTGTTGTCATTACACTCTCCATCATTCAATCCTGTCAAAAACAAGCAACTGATTGCAAAATACAACCAGCGTTTTTTGAGAAGCTCTTTCAAAATTCATTTCACTGAAGAAAAAAAACGCCAGAGAGTCACAAAGTACTGGATTCTTCAAACTGAGTCCGTCTTCTTCATCAAGAAGCAAGATTGCACGCTGATTAGGAAGTGTTACTCAATCTAGCTGAATGCCATTGATTGAGAATATTCACAGCTGTATGCAGGGAAACTACAACTCTAGACTTACAGGTGCCAGACCGTACATTGCCTGTCACTTTTTTTCACAAGTCACAACTTAATGAATCATGCTCGGTACATAGCCTCCCATTCTTTTCCAGATTTTCTTTTTCTTTATCCTGTTATTCAGATCTGATGGAAAATCAGTTTAAGAAGCTAGCAATAATATAAAATATGAGCTGTACCCAGACAGCTGCAGTAGGAAGACTTGTCCATTTTCCTTTCTGTTCCTGTCTTTGAACGTTTGACAAACTTCACAAGTCCACTTTTGTCATCAAATTAGATGTTTTGAATTTCCCTTCAGTAACAATAGTCTTGTCATACTGCTCCAGTGAAGTACTCATCATTGCTGCACTAATGAGCCATTAACACAAACTAAACCGTGCACAATAAATGAATTCAGTTTTTTGGGGGTCTGTATTCATGTATATTTTTAAAAACTCTAAAACATCTCATTATTGTATCACCTTACCCCTTGCACCAAAGTCAATTTTTGTCATCTTTACAAAATACACCCAAGTCAATTTTTTCTCAGATTTTTGCCAAAATTTTGATTAAAAAACTGTAACCAATAAAATGTTATGTCAATTTGGTCCAAAATTATTTTAATTTTAATTTTAATTTTAGAAAAATGCACAAAATTTGGTAAAATGTGAGACTAAAATTTTGATGTGAAAATTACAGCACTAAATGTGGAAATGTGAAAAGTTCATGTACTTTTATTTTTAACATTTGATAATGACTTTACAGTCACATGCGTTATATCAGAAAGCAAACAAAGATATATGATCATTCTATTATCCACATTGAAGTGAGATACTACCTTAAGAAATCTTAACTGTTCAATTTGATTCGGTAAGGAAGATGGAAAATGCAAGCATATGTGAAAAAAAGATCCCTTCGACATCACAAGAGATGAAACTTGTCAAAAAATGGAATTGAGCTTCATTTTGTATGCTTGAACACTTTTGCTGCAAGCACTTTGTATTGACATGTTAATTGTTTTCTATGTGTACATGTACATAGTCTTGTCGATAAGAATGAACTCTATATAAGCTTGGTTACTTGGGACCTGACAGACAAACCAGGGACCAAGCAGGGATAAGCTAGTGTTGGGGTTGATAAACTAAAGGACAAGGCATGCATTAACTGGTGAGGGTATGGATGAAAATCGTGACAAGACATAAATAAACTCCAGACAAGACAGATAACAGGTGAAAATAAGGAAAAACTGTGAACAAGGAAAAATACAGGGATAAACTAGGGACAAGATATACCTGTACATAAATGCAAGAAAAGGCTATAGGTAAATAGACAGTGCTCAGTGTTAAAACCCCTGTCATGAAATTTTGTCTTTACTCACCTTGTGCAATTATTTGGTATATTTTTAAAAACTTTCGATGAAGGAAAGTGTAATGCAGTCGAAGAAAATATGATAAAGTTTTGGAGCTGGCACTGAAGTATAATACCGGTACATGATATTGAGAAATGATGGTGAAAGACGTATTAGTAATGTACTTGATATGAAAAGACAGTGATGTTCATAGTATATTTGTTAGTCCCCACGGACACCGTCCGGGGGGACTTATAGGTTTGGTCATGTCCGTGCGTGCGTCCGTCCGTCCGTTCACGCAGATATCTCAGAGATGCCTGGAGCGATTTCATTCAAACTTGGTACAAGGATTACTTCGTATGTCATACAGATGCACGTCAATTTGTTTTTTGATATGATCCAATATGGCTGCCAGGCGGCCATTTTATTATGATTTTTTCATGTACAGAGCCATAACTCAGACATGTTTCAACCGATTTTATTCAAAGCTGGTACAAGGACATTGACCAATGTCATAGATATGCACATCAATTTGTTTTGTGATACGATCCAATATGGCCGCCAGGCGGCCATTTTGTTACGATTTTTTCATGTACAGAGCCATAATTCAGGCATATCTCAACCGATTTTATTCAAACT